>NC_034592.1:74691921-74697323 GCF_900095145.1 Mus pahari | reverse complement strand
TTGTGGGTTTTTCTCTGTATGTGATATGTGACTTGTTTTTTTTTTTTTTTTTTTTTTTTTTTTTACTCTACAAATTTCAATATCTTTTTTTGTTCATGTGTACTTTATGTTTTAACTATGATATGATCTGGGAATTTTCTTCTTTGGTCTTGGCTTTTTGGTCATCTCTGTGATTCTTGCCTCTGTATCTTTCCTTAACTTGAGGAATATTTTTCTATGATCTTGTTGAACATCTGGNCTGTGTTATTGACTTGGGATTCTTCTCCCTCAAATATGCCTATAATTGGAAGTTTTATGTTTTTCATGGTGTTTCACATTTCCTGTGTGTTCCCTCCTCCCCCACTATCCGTCTCTTTCTGTTTTTGTTCTCTCTCTCTCTCTCCCTCCCCCCCTCTCTGTTGTGTTTAAATTTTTCATGTTCCTTGTACATTTGGTCTAGATTTTTTATTTTATACTCAGGACTCAAAGAGGTTCTGTCCTCTGCTTGATTACATGTTAGATCTTCCCTTAAAATTTGTAAGTTGATTTGCTTCCTTTGTTTGTTTATTCCTTTGTTTGTTCCTTTCCTTCTTCAATTTCATCTTTATTAAGCTTTAGTACTCTTTAATGTTTTTATTACATAATTGTATTCCATTTTCAAGGCTTGTATTGTCTTTGAAATATTCATCAGTCTTATGTTTGTCTTTTCTTGGGTGTCATTCAGATATTAAGGTTTTTCTTCTTGATTTTATTTAGCTTTTTTAGTGTTTTCTTCAAAGTCCTTCAGTTCTTTGTAAAGGTTCACGGTTCTTCTTTAAATTTATGTTTTCCATAGTTTATTGAAGATATAAGAAGGTGGAAAGATCTCCCATGCTTATGGATTGGTAGTATTAAAATAGTAAAATGGCTTGACCTTTCATATGGTTGGTAGTCTTAAGATCAGTTCTGGGCATGTATACTTCCTTTGTTAGTTCTGAGTTTGTTATAGATAGAGTAAGTTAGGGAATAAAATAAGATATACGGGCAAACCTGCTCTAGGGTTTGGATAAGTCTTGGGTGGAATGAAGAGGGAATGGGGTCACATACAGGTCATGCTTTATATTACAACTTAGCCCTGTGAGGAGAGAAAGCTAAGAGTAGACAGACTTGATTTGACATGGGACAATCTTGTGTTTTGGTAGATAGGTGAAGAGCATCCTGGCTAAAGCCTAGAGTTCTTTTGCTGTAAAGGTGGGAAAGGCCAGACTAAGCCTGTATACTGGTTTTGAATCCAGGCTTATGGGAGTAGATGGGACAGGTTCTGTTGGAAGCCTAGAGGTTGTCTGTGGCACAGGTTGTAGTGGCCAGATTAGGAAGGAGCAGAGAGTAGTCCTTGATAGGGGAGAAGACTGCAGCTACACAGGTATACGTGGCAGGAGTAGGCTGCAGTACTTGCTGTGAAACTCAGGCTTGTCTTGGCTGGTTGCAGAAAGATGAAGAATAGGCTGTAGGATTTACATAGCAAGCAAGACTCTGGATAAGTAACTGGAAAGTTTAGGTACAGAGTGTGGTAGTGAGAAATGAGTAAAGCAACCTCTGGGTAGATACCTGAAAGGCAAGTCATGCAGGAAACCTATGTTAATGTCAGAGCAGGAGAAGATAGTCAGAATAGGCCTTGCTCTGGCTGTAGAACATTTTTCTGGATCTTGTAGGGTGAAAAAAAACTGAGAATTGGATTGAAGCATATTTGCAAGGCTAGACCTGAGAGTAGAATGACTTGTTTCTTTTGAAGAAGCATTAATTCATTAAACGTAAGAGATCAATGGACCTGCAAGCTTGTAGAATTATGTTTATAATATGTATACACACACACACACACACACACACACACACACACAAAGATGTTATTTCATAGTTATAATACCAAGAATTTACCCATCCCTAATCATTGAGAAATGTTTTATCAATTACCTATTATCTACCTGTTTCCCATTTGTACATATGTATGTCTCTACATGTGAGTGTTTGACTGTATGTATGTGTGTGTGTGTGTGTGTGTGTGTGTGTGTATACATCTGTTTGAGTGTATAAATCTGAATAGTATTCAACCTTTGAAAAGCAAGACTAAATAATTATTAGTACAAGAGAACATTAATAATTACTACACATTTTTTTCACTTTTTAAAATTAGATATTTTGTTCATTTACATTTCAAATGCTATCCTGAATGTCCTCTTTACCTTCCCCCAGCCCTGTTCCCCAACCCACCCACTCCTGCTTCCTGGCCCTGGCATTCCCCTGTACTAGGGAATACAATCTTCACAAGACCAAGGGCTTTTCTTCCCATTGATGGCTGACTAGGCCATCCTCTGCTACATATGCAACTAGAGACACATGTTCTGGGGGTAACTGGTTAGTTCATATTATTGTTCCTCCTATAGGGTTGCAGTTGCCTACAGCTCCTTGGGTACTTTCTCTAGCTCCTCCAATGGCTGCCCTGTGTTCCATCCAATAGATGACTGTGAGCATCCACTTCTGTATATGCCAGACACTGGCATAGCCTCACAAGAGACAACGATGTCAGGGTCCTGTCAGCAGACACTATTGCATATGCCAGCAAGATTTAACTATTGCACTTTTAATTGACAATGTTGAATGCATTTATAGCATGCTTTATAATATTTTGACAATATTTGTCAGAACATGGATGATCTTGGAGGATAATATGCTAAAATAAATATTTATTAAAGATACTTATTAGAGTAGTTTTTAGAACTTAAATTCTTTGAATTGGTATGCATAAAAGGTTTGCTTGTTCATAGGATATCATATGTTTTCATCATCATTCAAAATGCTTAAAGGCTTCATGACAATTTCCTTTCTATATGAACTGTTTAGAAATGTATTATTTTATTTTAAAATGCAAAGGACAAATATTGGTAAATCCTTTAGTTATCAATGCTTATTCTTTTCTTATACACAGGAATAAGTTCAGATTTTTATTCTGTTGGAATCATCATAGGATATGAAAAACTCTTTAAATTTTATTCAAAAAATTGGAAAGCATTGGGAAGTGCTTGAATTCCAGCAGGAAGGGCACAAAGAATGATGTCTTATTATATTTCAACTCTCCATGTTTGAGTGATAATTCTACCCTCAGAAATTTTTGCTCAACTGTTTATTTCTTCCACTTAGTTATAAGAAAATCATCTAGATTAGATGTGCTCTATCCCTAAAAATAATACATTTGAGATTTCTGGATTTAACTAATTTGTTATGGAAATTGCAAATTTCCAATTTTAGAGAAACCTGTCAACTGCCATTTTTATGATCTTGTATCTAGGCCTCTGTGACAAAGAACATCCACCTTGGCATTAAGAACAGAGGAGCATGTACTTACTTGATTGAAAACCAAGTAACACACTCAAAATCAGTGGATGTTTTTAATAATTTATGTTTTTGTTTTAAATAACTATCTTTTGTAGAGTTATTAAATATATATTATATAGTAATTAAGAATTCAAATGAATACAGTGAAGATCCTTATAATTGTTTATCACAAAAATTAAGGCCTTCTGCAAAAACTTCCATACATACAGAATGGCAGAACCATTGTCTGTCCTACAGTTATACAGCCTAACTTCACAGACTGTAGTTCTATCCAGTTCTGCAGCTCAAAGCAGCTGGGGAGATCCTCTTTGACTACCAGTACAGAACTATGCTTTGCTGGGGATGATGAAAACTGGACCTCAGGTTGCTTTCTCATCTTGGATGTTTTAAATATTGTCTACCTTACTTAAGTATTTTATAGTTTAACATTATCTCATAGTTTCTTGATTAATTTTTTATTTTCTTATAGATTTTTCAAATTAACTAGGCTGTCAGCTACTAATTCTTGGCAAGACTTAAGGCTTTTACCTCTAGGGATTATTGAAAAAAGTCTGTTCAAAGAGATGATCTCATTTGAATTTGTTCCAAATAGTTTAACAAGTTATCTATTTAAATAGTGATGGTACAAAAAGTTCGTAGAATTGTGAATGTAAATGAAAGGAATATTTTTTTCTGATCGAATAGCCCAAGAAGTCTCTGGTATTTAACACTTTATGTATCCAGTCCTTATATGTTAACATTATTTATTTAAGTCTATGGAAGGTTTCAGTTTCTTAGGCTGTTCTATATACAGAGACATGTTTTTAACAAGAAAGGAAAGGATTTTATGGAGAGTCTGCGTGACAGGGTCTTAAGGCTTCTGGATATAGTCATGAGAAATTTTCACCACTAATAGTTTAGTAATTTAAATGACTGATTTGTCTTGTTAAGTATCTGTCTTATTTGTGAGCCAGATGGATGTTGCTATAATGTATTAAATTCGTGTAATTCATTGATGCCTTCAATACAAGTGTCTTAGAAGTCAAAGTTCATATAATTAATTTTAGTGTTGTGAATATTTATTTAAATATGGCCATAGAAAGAGGGTTGATAATTCCTAATTACTAGGTGAATTTCTATAATACAACTGTATATTTTTATGAAGAATATTTTTATAAGGTGACAATATTCAACTTCTTTTACAGTAAGTTCTGAAACTAAATTCTAATATTTTGTATTAAGTTTTAACTTGGATGGTCTTATATCGTGGTGAAAAAAATGAGGTAATGTAAAATTTTATGGAACTGTGTTTCTGCAATCTCTTGGTGCTATTTCATCAACTACTGTGTGATCATACATTGTCATCTGTGCAATGGAGTCAAATAGATTCAGGAAATAATTTAAGGTACACCATCAAAAGAACTTTTAGTTTTTCTGAAATTAATATTGTGAATTCATGGTACCACAAACAATTTTAGGTAAAGATTCCTGTTATAAGCTGAAAAAGAGCTGTTATTTTAAGTCATATACTCTAACAGGAACTATTTGAATTGGGGATGTTAAGATGCTACACAAATAAATTCATCACAAACTACAAACATATTTGATATTAGTGTCACATACTTATTCATTTGGGGAAAGGATATGTTCTATTTGTCTAGAAAGCAAGTAAAATGTTTTATGTATTATAAATGGAAATAATCTAGGATTTTCATCTTATTAGACATTTTGTTTTAGGTGCTTTGTTNATATAGATGCATAATATCTTTAGATATATTAAAATTAAAAAAATAAAAAATTTGTATCATCAAATGTTTNTAAGTATACAAGGATAAATGGCTATTATATTTCAGTTGGTTGATGTTGTATTTATGTGTAAGTCTTGAATTTTCCAAACACTAGGTTAGTATATCTAAATAAAGAAAACAATACAGGAATACATCACCTGCCACAGAGATTTGCTAGCAGGTTATCATATAGTACTGTATAGGGCATTACAAAAATTTTACTTTTTTGTATTATGTACGATATTTTGATGAAAGTACATGTAATTGGAGCAAACATCCTCCTCCATG
>NC_034592.1:74690365-74691431 GCF_900095145.1 Mus pahari | reverse complement strand
TAGCATGTGGGAATTTTTAAAAATGGCAGTGATGATATTCTGACTCAGATGAAAGCAGAGATGTGACTGAGAGATTTATAAAATGCATTCCAACTGCTTCTAAAGCAGTTCTGACTCTGCACATATCTTTCTCTGATACCGAGTCCATGCAAATAGGATTTTATTGCCTGATGNTGTCCAAATATATTTCTTCAAAGTGAGTATTGATAGCATTTTATATATAAAGTATTTTATATATAATGAGTAAATTATTACATGTAATAAAAGAAATAATTAAGATTTTAATGACTAATATGTTTACATCTTAAGATTTACTATGATTTTAATATGAAATTAAATCTAGGAAGCAGTTTAGGAGGCTCACATTTGCTCTTTTTAAAAATCCAGATGACTTCTACATTCCTACTCGGTGGACAGAAATTCTCATGGCTTTTTCTCAGCTGATGCTCACAGTGAAATATGTGACAATACTCATTATAGACAGCACCGAGATGTGTGAAATGCAGAACTGTGCTTTAGTCACCCCCTAGAAAAATAAGAACACCCACAGACCACTCTAGGAGAGGGATAACATGGAAGTTACTGTGGTAAATATGGTGAATCAGACAAAGAGGGAGANTCACTAAGATGGTCAAGATCAGGATGATACAAACTGAATGTATCTTATGCTGTAACCCGGTGAGTGACTTAATGGTCCACAGTTTCTATCATGGCCATTGTTCTGTCCAAGAATTTCTCAGACTCTTTCTTGTTACATTATGTACAATGAAATTAGAGTTATTATTTGATCACAGTAATTATTAAAATTATTTTACATTATTAGTATTTTTCAAGAAGCAGTTATAAACTTGGAAATATTATTTAAAAATNTGGAAAAAAGAAATTACATCAGGAAAGAAATGGAAGAGGCCAGAAGTGGGAATGTTATACAGAGGCTATAACCATTAGAGATTGTGAGACTGGGAAAGATTCTGAAATGTGGTCTAATCCCTGGTGATTCATGATGCAAAGAGAGATTTATTTCTAATTATGTTTAGAAAATGAATCTAGCCCAAATCTTTATGCA
>NC_034592.1:74593461-74651754 GCF_900095145.1 Mus pahari | reverse complement strand
TTTGTCCATATGTATGTGTGCACATGTGACTATTTGAATGTATGTATGTGTGTATGTGTGTGCATGTGTGTAATCATCTGATGGAATGTATAAATCTGAATANTATTCAACTTTTGAGAAGAGACTAAATAATTAGGACAAGAGGACATTAATAACTACTGCACATTTAATTGACAAAGTTGAATGCCTTTATGGCATTCAATATAATATTTTGACAATATTTGCCAGAACATGGATGATCTTGGAGGATAGTATGCTAAAATAAATATTTATTAAAGATACTTATTGCAGTAATTTTTAGAATTTAAATTCTTTGAATTGGTATGCATAAAAGTTTTGCTTGTTCATAGGATATCATATGTTTTCATCATTGTTCAAAATGCTTAAAGGCTTCATGACAATTTCCTTTCTATATGAATTGTTCAGAAATGNATCATTTAATTTTAAAATATGAAGGACAAATGTTGGTAAATCNTTTATTCATCAATGCTTATTCTTTTCTTATACACAGGAATAATTTCAGATTTTTATTCTGTTGGAATCATCATAGGATATGAAAATCTCTTTAAATTTCATTCAAAAAATTGGAAAGCATTGAGANGTGTTTGAATTCTAGTAAGAAGGGCACAAAGAATGATGTCTTNTTATATTTCAACTCTCTATGTTTGAGTGATAATTATACCCTCAGAAATTTTTCCTTATTTCTTCCATTTACTAATAAGAAAGACATTTAGATTGGATGTGCTCTATATCTTAAAAATAATAAATTGAGATTGCTAGATTTAACTAATTTGTTATGAAAATTTTAAATTTCCAATTTTAGTGAAACCTATCAAGTGCCATTTTTATGATCTTGTATCTAGGCCTCTGAGGCAAAGAAGGTCCAACTTGGCATTAAGAACAGAGGAGCATGTACTTACTTGATTGAAAACCAAGTAACACACTCAAAATCCNTGGTTGTTTTAAATAATTCAGGTTTTTGTTTAAAATAACTATCTTTCATAGAGTTATTCAATTAATATCATATAGCAATTAAGAATTCAAATGAGTACAGTGAAGATCCTTATAGTTGTTTATCACAAAAAGTAAGGCCTTCTGTAAAAGCTTCCATTCATACAGAAGGGCAGAACCATTGTCTCTCCTACAGTTATACAGCCTAACTTTACAGACTGTAGTTCCATCCAGTTCTGCAGCTCAAAGCAGCTGTGCAGATCTTCTCTGACTACCAGTACAGAACTATGCTTTGCTGGGGTGATGATGAAAACTGGAACTNTGGTTGCTTTCTCCTTTTGGGTGTTTTAAATATTGTCTGCCTTTCTTAAGTATTTCATAGTTTAACATTATCTCATAGATTCTTGATCAATTTATTTTATTATAGATTTTTCAAATCAGCTTGGCTGTCAGCTCCTCATTCTTGGCAAGACTTAAGGCTTTTACCTCTAGGGATTATTAAAAAAAAAGTCTGTTCAAAAGAGATGATCTCATTTGAATTTGTTCCAAATAGTTTANCAAGTTATCTATTTAAATAGTGATGGTACATAAAGTTCATAGATAGAATTGTGATGTAAATGAAAGAAATGTTTTTTTTTTTTTTTTTCTGATCAAATGGTCCAAGAAATCTCTGGTATTTAATTCTTTATGTATCCAGTCCTTATATATTAACATTATTTATGACAGTCTGGAAGGTCTCAGTTTCTCGGACTGTTCTACATACAGAGACATATTATTAACAAGAAAGGAAANNANTTTGTGGAGAGTCTATCTGCATGACAGAGTCTTAAGGTTTCTGGCTATAGTTATGNGAAACCTTCACCACTAATAGTTTAGTAATTTAAATGACTGATNTGTCTTGTTAAGTATCTGTCTTATTTGTGAGCCAGATGGATGTTGCTATAATGTATTAAATTCATGTAATTCATTGCTGCCTTTAANAGAAGTGTCTCAGAAGACAAAGTTCATATAGTCAATTTTAGTGTTGTGAATTTTTATTTAAATATGGGCATAGAAAAATGATTGACAATTCCTAATTACAGGTGGATTTGTATAATACAACTGTTTATTTTTATGAAGAAAATTTTTAGAAAGTGACAATAGTCACCTACTTTTACAGTAAGTTCTGAAACTAAATTAAAATATTTTGTATTTAAATTTTAACTTGGATGGTCTTACATACTGGTGAAAAAAATGATGTAATGTAAAAGTTTGTGGAACTGTGTTTCTGCAGTCTCTTGGTGCTATTTCATCACCTACTGTGTGGTCACACATTGTCATCTGTGCGATGGAGTCATAGATACAGGAAGTAATTTAAGGTACACCATCAAAAGAAGCTTCAGTTTTTCTGAAATAAAACTAAGAAGCAAATTCATGGAACCATAAACAACTTTAGGTAAAGATGCCTGTGATAGGCTGAAAAAGAGCTGTTATTTTAAGCCAGATACTCTAACAGGAACTATTTGAATCGGGAAAGTTAAGATGCTACACAAATAAATTCATCACAAACTACAAGCATATTTGATATTAGTATCACATACTTATTTATTTGCTGAAAGGATATGTTCTATTTGATAATAAAGCAAGTAAAATATTTTATGTAGTATAAATGGCAATAATTTATGATTTTCATCTTATTAGACTTTTTAGGTGCTTTGTTGATATAGATGGATAATCACTTTAGACATATTAAAATCAGAAAAATAAAATTTTGTATCATCAAATGTTCTTAAATGTACAAGGCCAAATGACTATTATATTCCAGTTGCTTGATGTAGTATTTTATGTGTGTATCTTGAAATTGTCCAAAAACTAGGTTACTATATCTAAATAGAGAAAACAATACAGGAATACATCACCTGCCACAGAGATTTGCTAGATGGTTATCATGTAGTACTGTATTGGATTATGTAAGATATTTTGATGAAAGGACATATAATTGGAGCAAAGATCCTCCTCCATGTGCATCCTCACCTCTTCTTCACAGCTTTTGTTCCTTGCAGCCCCCTTTGTTTCCCTCAATTGTTTTCCTCCCACTCCCATGTCTTCTGTGTATTCATGATTTTATGTATCTGTTCAAAGTCTAAAAGTCAAAAATGAGAGACAATGTACTTTTTTTTCCTTCTTATAGTGAGTTAAATTGATTATCTATTTTTTTCACAGTTGTATCTGTGTTTTGGCAAGTGATATAATATCACTCCTCTTTATGTTTGATAAAAGTTCATTGCTAAGCAATTTACTTTTTTAAAATATGACTATATTTCAAAAATGAAATTATCTTGTAACTGGATTAAACTATTATTTTTCTAGAAGTGTGATAATATTTCAAAATTAAAGAAAACATTATTCTTTATTTATAGAATATTTCTTTGATAATTTACAGTATATAAGTCTAATATAGTATAGCTTATTATGCTATTTTTTATATTATATAAATAATTATGCTAGGTACTACAAGATTTGGACTGGTGAAAACCAATGCTGTTCAGTCTGAGACCAACTAAATTATGTAGAAAGTAAACTGTTGAAGATAGAATTGGGCATGTTGTGTGATGTTTCTATGTTTTGTAACAGGTATGCTTATAACATGGGAATTTTTAAAAATGGCAGTGATGATGTTCTGACTCAGATGGAAGCAGAGATGTGACTGAGAGATTTATAAAATTCATTCCAACTACTTCTAAAGCAGTTCTGACTCTGCACATATCTTTCTCTGATACCAAGTCAATACAAATAGGATTTTATTGCCTGATGTTGTCCAAATGTATTTCTTCAAAGTGAGTATTGATAGTATTTTATATATAATGAGTAAATTATTGCATGTAATAAAACAAATAATTAAGATTTTAATGAATAACATTTTTTAAATCCTAAGATTTAATATGATTTTAATTGAAATCTAGGAAGCAATTCAGGAGACTCACATTTGCTCTTTTTAAAAATCCAGATGACTTCTACATTCCTACTAAGTGGACAGAATTTCTCATGTTTTTTTTTTTCTCAGCTGATGCACACAGTGAAATATATGACAATACTCATCATAGCCAGCACTGAGTTGTGTGAAGTGCTGAGCTGTGCTTTAGTCACTCCCTAGAAAAATAAGAACACCCACAGACCACTTTAGGAGAGGGATAACGTGGAAGTCATTGTGCTACATATGGTGAATCAGACAAAGAAGGAGAGTCACTAAGATGGTCAAAATCAGAACGATACTAATTGAATGCACCTTATGCTATAACCAGGTGTATGACTTCATGGTCGACAGTTTCTATCATGGCCATTGTTCTGTCCAAGTATTTCTAAGGCTCTTTCCTGCTACACTATGTACAATAAAATTAGGGTTATTATTTGATCACAGTAGTCATTAAAATTATTTTACATTATTAGTATTATTCAGGAAGCATAATATTTATATTATTTATATTATATTAATATATAAATATTATTTTATAAACTTATAAATATAATTCAAAAATATGGTAAAAAGAAATGGAAGAGGTCAGAAGTAACAATGCTATAGAGACACTATAACAATTAGAGATTGTGAGACTGTGAAAGATTCTGAAATGTGGTCTAATCCCTGGTGATTCAGGATGCAAAGAGAGATATATTTCTAATTATGTTTAGAAAATGAACCTAACCCAAGTGTTCATGTACTGATTTTGTTTTTTTCTTGAGTTTTCTACTTTTGGTGTTCTGTACAATGAATTCCTACATGAAGTCTCTCAACATTCTTATCATAAGTGCTTAAATTAATTAAGACTAAATTAAATCTTATTTTAATCTTAAGATTAAAAAAGCATGTAGTCTCACCATTAATTCTCTCCTTTCTGCTTATTTTTTCCTCTGTCTCTATGCATAGCTATTTCAGAGAGTTCTGGAAAAAATATTCTGTCTGATGATGTAGTGCTTGTTAAGAACTATGGGTTAGTTCAGGTATAGTAAAAATACTTTTGAAAATCCTGCTGATGAATATAATTATGTTACTAATCAGTATAATCAAGTAAGAAATGAAACCGTAAGTACTAAAAATGAAGTCATTGCTATAAGCAATGATGTCTGAATAACATTGGAGTTACTTCATGCAATTCAGAATCTCCTTAATTTTTTTTAGATTAAGTGAGATATATGTGATGACTAAAACTATCTTGTGAGGATAAAGTGTCTATGTCAAATAGTCTAATATAATAGCACTGATGTGGATTCTCAAAGACCAGTGTTACTTTGGACACCACCCAACCTTAAATTTTAAAGTACTTTCCACTGACATATTACCAGCTAGAAAGGTTGCTCTTTCTCATTGATAAACTCAGGGTTTAATGGCACAACTATTTTTTCAAGTCTCTTTAGGATGAACATTTTTACATTCATTGTGTGTATCAAGGCTAAAGAGTAATATGTCTTAAATAACTGTTTATGTGTGACAGAGATATCTCCACCTGCATTTCTCTCTAGAGATGTACTGTTTATTTGATAACCTCAGCACTCAGAGATTTATTAACAGAAAACAAATGAAGATTGTTACAATATGAAGTTCAATATATATTTATTAAATGCCTACCATTTGTTAACAACTGTAAAGACACTATATGCTCAATGACAGAATGGACTCGTGATCCTGTTAACAGATCATGGGATGTCTTATTCTTCTGAGCTCTTTGTCTGAAAGAAGCCTGATACCTGAATAAATGGGCCAGAGCAACAATGTCACAGAATTTGTCCTNCTGGGCTTCACTCAGGATCCTGCTGGGCAAAAAGCTTTATTTGTTATGTTTTCACTGATGTACATTGCGACAATGGTGGGCAACCTGCTCATTGTAGGGACAGTGATTGCCAGCCCCTCCTTGGGCTCCCCAATGTACTTCTTCCTTGCCTCTCTCTCTCTCATGGATGCTGTTTACTCCACTGCTATTACACCTAAGTTGATTGTAGACCTGCTCCGTGAGAAAAAGACCATTTCCTTCAGAGCTTGCATAAGCCAGCTCTTTATAGAGCACTTGTTTGGTGGGGTTGACATTGTCATTCTACTGGCAATGGCTTATGATCGCTATGTGGCCATCTGTAAGCCACTGCATTATTTGATCATCATGAATCGACGGGTATGTATCCTCTTCTTGGTGATGGCCTGGGCAGGAGGTTTTGCACATGCTTTGTTTCAAGTTCTCGCTGTATATAATCTTCCATTCTGCGGTCCCAATATCATTGANCACTTTGNCTGTGANATATACCCACTANTGCTACTTGCATGTACTGACACNTACTTCCTTGGCCTTTCNNTCATTGGCAATAATGGGGCGATGTGTATAGTCATCTTCATTCTCCTCCTACTCTCCTATGGAATAATCCTNAGATCTCTCAAGAATCACAGTCAGGAAGGGAGGCGCAAAGCTCTGTCCACCTGCAGTTCCCATATCACTGTGGTTTTTCTCTTTTTTGTTCCCTGTATTTTCATGTATGTTAGACCTGTTTCTAGTTTTCCTATTGATAAATCCATCACTGTAATTTATACCATTGTCACTCCCATGTTAAATCCTTTAATATATACTTTGAGAAATTCAGAGATGAAAAGTTCTATGGAAAAGCTCCTGCAGAAAATATTAAGTCCAAGTAGAATACGTCTTTCTTCTTGATGATTATGTTACTAAGTGCTAGGCCACAATCCCAAACAGACCCTTGTGGTGTGAGTTCCAGCTTGAACATTCACATCTACCACTTGATACTGTGAAAATACTGGTATTTTGAATGCAATTGTTAAATATTGTTATTTGTTGTGAAATTTATAATAATTAGTGTAAGTCTATACAATATTATTCATTCAGTATATGTTTTAACCATTTTTGATGAATTTCATATCATATTTTTATTTTCAATAAATAATTTCTTTAATTTTTTAATATGTTTTGTTCAATAACTAGTCTTATTTAATTAAACTTTAGCTTGAACTAATTCTCTTTAAATATTTTTTAAGGTTTTAATAATATTCTTATAGTATTTGTTGTACTTACATTGTTTTGAAATCTGAAAGCATTATAGAGTGCTAATGACATAATGTTCATTTTGTTTTCTCATATATTTTTATTTCTCTGTGTTGAGGACCTCATAACCTACTTGTTATGTCTTGTAAACTGGAGTATATTTTTCTCATTATTTTAATAACTGTCCTTTTTGGCTGTCCTAAAAATATTCCCTTGTTTGATGACATATCGTGTTCTTTATATTTTATCTCATGTTATGTGTCTGGTTCTAAGACATTGGTAAATTAACATTTCTCCTAATTAATATTTATTATTAGAAGGCAATGATTCATGCTTTGAAAAGAAAAAAATATTAAATAATTTTATTTAACCAGTTTGATTTATAGATTGTTGTGTGTATAGGCAGGTTTGACCTCATTAAATCATTCTTTTGGAAAGAGTAAAATTATCTTTCTGCAGTNATAGAGTCCTTCATTACCTTTGTTCTCAGTTTGTTTTCATCATTTAAAAGTTTCACATTTTTCCTTTGAGATTTTTTGAATTTGTGTCATTTTATCAAATGTGTGCTTTCTATCTTACATTTTGTAATGTTTGTGACAAATATTAATTGAGTTAATCCAAAAATTCTGATACTTTATCAACAATCTTTAGGTAATATGATGGAATTTTGGTTAATTTCTTGGATTCTTAAATAAAAAATGCTATCATCTGAAATAATTATTTTATTTTAACCAATATTTTTCCTATATTATTTCTACTTATTTTGCTGATGTATTACTTAAAATGGAAAAGCAAGTATTGCCATTTGGAAGATACTAATGCCTTTATAAAGAAATTAGAGAGATCCTATACTAGCAACTAAAGAGTACACCTGAAAGCTCTAGAACAAAAGGCCGCATACACATCCAAGTGGAGGAGACTGCAGAAAATAACCAAACTCACGTCTGGAATCAACCAATTAGGAACAAAGAGAAAATACAAAGAATAAACAAAACCAAGAGCTGGTTCTCTGAGAAGATCAACAAGACTTATGAACTCTTAGCCTAATTAAAACTAAGTAAAGGGCAAAGACATAGCAGTCAAATTAACTAAATCAGAAATGAAAATGGAGACATACCAACAGAAACTAAGGAAATTCAAAAAATCATCAGATTATAGTACAAAAGCTTATACTCAACAAAACTAGTAATCTAAATGAAATGAGTGAATTTGTACCAAGATACAAAGTACAAAAGTTAAATCAGGACCTCATAAATTATCTAAACAGTCCAATAATCACTGAGGAAATAGAAGTATTCATTAAACATTTCTGAAACAAACAAACAAACAAACAAAAAGCCCAGGGCTAGATGATTTTAGTGCTGAATTCTATCAGACCTTCAAAGAAGACCTAATACCAATACTTCCCAAAGTATTACACAAAATAGTAACAGAAGGAATACTACCTAATTAGTTCTATGAAGTCGTAGTTACTCTGATACCTAAACCACACAAATTCCCAACAAAGACGGAACTTCAGTTCAAGTTGGCTTATGAATGTTTATGCAAAAATACTCAATAAAATTCTCACTAACCGAATGGAAGAACACATCAAAATGGAGACATCACCATGATAAACCAGTCTTCATTTCAGGGATGCGTATTTAGTTTAATATATGAAAATTCTTCAATGTAATCCACTAGAGGCTAAAAAAGCCTTCAAAAGTTACAAGACCCCATTATGGTAAAAGTCTTGGAAATATAAGTAATTCAAGACCATACCTAAACATAATAAAAGCATTATACAACAAAGCACTAGCTAACATCACATTAAATGGAGAGAAACTTGAAGCAATCTCACTAAAATCAGGTAAAAGACAATGCTGCCCACTTTCTCCCTATCTATTCAAGATAGTTCTCGAAGATCTACCTATATCAAAAAGAAACAAAAGGAGGTCAAGGTGATACAAATTGCAAAGGAAGAAGTCAAGGTATCACTATTTGTGGATGATATGATAGTATATATAAGCGACCTCAAAAATTCTACCAAAAACCTCCTACACATAAAAAAAAATCACTTCAGCAAAGTGACTGAATATAAACTTAATTCAAACAGATCAGTAGCATTCCTATACACAAATGATAAACTGGCAGAGAAAGAAATTATGAAACAACACCCTTCACAATAGTCACAAATCATATAAAATATCCTGGTGTAACTCTAATCAAGCAAGTGAAAGATGTGCATGACGATAACATTAATTCTCTGAAGAAAGTAATTGAAGAAGACCTCAGAAAATTGAAAGATTTCTCATGGAGATATTCACTAATGCTATATCTGATAGAGGCTAATAGCCAAAATATAGAAAGAACTCAAAAAGGTAGACTCTAGAAAACCAAATAACCAAATTAAAAAATGGAGTATAGAGCTAAACAAAAAATTCTCAAGTGAGGAATCTCGAATGACCAAAAAACACTGAAAGAAATGTTCAACATCCTTAGTCATCAGGGAAATGCAAATCAAAATGACCCTGTGATTCTACCTGACACAAATCAGAATTGCTTAGACCAAAAACTCACATGACAACAGATGCTGACAAAAATGTTGGGAGAGAGGAACACTCATCCATTTCTGGTGTGATTACAACCTGGTACTACCACTTTGGAAATCAGTCTGGAGGTTCCTCTAAAAATTGCAAATAGTTCTACCTAAAGACTCAGCTATAAGATGCTCCAACATGTAACAAGGACATATGCTCCACTATGTTCATAGCAACCCTATTTATAATAGTCAGAAGCTGGCAACAACCTAGATGACCCTCAACAGAAGAATGGATTCAGAAAATGTCATACATTTACAGAATGGAATACTACTCATCTGTTAAAAACTATGACTTCACGAATTTTGTAGGCAAATGAATGAAAGTAGAAAACATCATCCTGAGAGAGGTAACCCAGATCCCAAAGGACACACAAGGTATGTACACAATGATAAGTGGATATTAGTCCAAAACCTCAGAATATCCAAGNTGAACTCAGAGACCATAGNAAGCCTAACCAGAAGGAAGGCCAATGTGTTGATGCTACAATCTCTCTTATAAGAGGAAACAATTTAATAACTCGAGGCAGAGGGAAGGAGGGTCCTGGGTGGGAGAGGGGAGGGGGAGGGAAAAACAGGAGGCTGGATACACACACACACACACACAGAGAGAGGGAGAGAGAGAGAGGGGGGGGGGGAGGGGGAGGGAAAAACAGGAGGCTGGATCATAGGGACAGCATTTGAAATATAATGATATAAAGTAATCAATAAAAAAGACATCTATGAAAGCATTATTCAAAGCAAATGGAACAGGGAATGGAAGACAGGATGGGATGGACCATGAAGATGGATAACATCTTCCGTATATATTTAGTTGACTAATAAATTGCAAGGTGATGAGTTAAGAAATCTATGTCATTACATTCAAGACCCACAGGCCATCATTGAAGGCATGAGGGGGCTGGTGAGATTACAAAAAACAGAGGCAACACAGGACTGAAAGGAAACAGTGTTTTCTGTCATAAAGGTAAGCAACCATGGAACTGCCACGTGCCTGTGATTTAAGAATTAATAACTACCACATATGGAGAAGACCTACTAAATAGGATGCTTCAAAACTCACTAATTAATTCAAATCTTCTTTTCCTACCTTCCATCTACAATTTTGTTATTTTAATTATTATATTTTCTATTTTAATTATGTTTCATCATACATTTTTAGAAATCATGTAACTATCAGAACAAGTAGCAAATATACTCCTTTGAAGTTCTCTCAAATAGGTGAGAAATTGCTAGTGACTTTTTCTTGATTCCACTGACTCCTGACACACATAAGAGAAAAAAAAATTAGGATTTCAATTCCTTAGAGGCAGAAAGAGTATAAAACTCAGAGAATTGAGAGGATGGTTTTAAGACACTATCTTCTCAACAGGACAAGGTCACTACATTAATGGATGCAGAGCAGCTGGGTTTGCTGCACAAGATGAAGTCAGGTAGCACTGCACCATGTGTGTGGGAGGTCCTCACTAGATGCTATTCCCAATGTGGATCTAATGACAGTTGATAGTTTCTGGGTGAGAGAAAATTTCTTCTGTGCTTTGCCTCTGGTAGGCTAATATTGCTTGTGAAAGGCCCTACATGAATGCTTGTGTAGATTATGTAGTTGAACTCAGTATATTGTAAAAATGAATGAATGAATGAATGAATGAATGAGTAAAAAATTAAATGAAACATGCACTTCAAAAGGACATGTGGTGGTAGGGTCGTAAGACTAGTTAGAGCTATGGAATAGTGTGACCATGATGAAAATATATTTTGTACATGTATAAATTTGTAAAGAAAATACTAACATTATTTTTAAATGTACAAAGACTAGACATTCTCTTTATCCTATAAATAGCATATCTGATATCACAATATTAATCCATTTTTTGCATAAAATGTAAATGCCAATGTTTAACAAGTCTGTCAACTAACAGTTGTGGCCCATATTTAGGCCTTTGTGATACAGAACAAACAATATGTAGCTAAATGTTTGGAGGACATGTGCTCACTGGATTGAGGTCAAGCTTGAATAAGAGAATAGTGGAAGAAGCCTTTAGCACTGTGAATTTTAGGACAACAGCAGTTTCTTTGTAATAGAAATCAACCTTTTGTATTGGACAGAAATTAGNTTAGATGAAGAGAATGAAGATCACTTGGTTTCATGTCAACAGAATCAAGCCTAAATCAAAACCTTTGTTTCTCAATAAGTTATAACANCCATTATCAGTGGCAACAGATCCTGATGCCCCAGGTCTCAGCCAATGCAACTCAAGGCTTTTTGGAGTGATTAATACTGCCGTTTGATGTGGTGTTCTTAGCTGCAGGGACTGAAGCTGCTGCCTGCTTCAGGAAGGTTCAAACCTTACCTGCCTCATGTAAATGCATCAGTATATGCAACTCGCATTTCCTATACATTATACTTTGCAAATNTTCTTTTCCCATTATAGGTTTCCAAATCATCTTGGGAATCAGCTNCTCNTTGTTGGCAAGGTTCTTTGCTCTTACCTCTAGGGACTACAGAAGTAAAGATGCTTGTTCGAGAGACATTGCTTCATTTGAATTTGTTCCAAGCATTCTAACTAGTTTATCTATTAAAATAGATGTGCCCAACCAGCTAATAAAAGTGGAAGAAGTATTTTCTTAATTAAAAGACCTAGACACCTTTGAAAACTATGACTAACAGCTGGAGTATGTTTCCCTTTGATAATCAGTACTTGATGTATTTTTTCTTGCAGATTTTTATCATTGATTATGAAATTTTGCAGAAAGACCAATTTTCCTAGACTTCTATACACAGGGAGATGTTTCTGTATGGAAAGGAGGAGGCCTCGCTGAGACTCTACCTCAATATCTTTAAAGACAGAATCTTCTTTTACTCATGAAAAGTCTTCATCCTCAGTGCTTCAGGATTATATATATTTTTATGTACTATTATATTTGTGATGTATGACAAGGCTATCATGTCTCTTTTGAAACAAGGCCTCCTTTGTGTGCTTCACTTCAAATTATTTAAAACAAAAAAAATCTGTAATTATTTACACGTCAAAATTCTTATGTAAGCAAATAATGTATTTGAAGAAATTAATTTTTATTTATTCTACTTACTTGTTAAATACTTGTATAAACAAAGATTCTTTGTTTTGACTTGAAGATATTTTTCCAGATGAGACTACCCAACTGTCTTTTACAGTAAGTGTGGATGCAGTATTTAAATATTTCTTGATTTTTGATATTCACTTGGGTATACTTATACCTCTCAAAGAGTATCATAAATTTTTATGGAAACATACTGGGTACAGTCATTTGATAATCTTTCTGTTCTTATTGAAGAGCTGTAGGTAATCAAGTGATCTCAAAGGTAAACAGGTACATAGAGAATTTACAATCAATTCAGTAAAAGACCATTCTTTTTCCAGAATAAAAGTTATAATATATATGTATATATATTCTATTCACATATCTATACTATTCATATTTATGAAATTATCCATATAAATGTTTCAGGCAATAAAGCACATTAATTAAATAAATCTTTGTTAATATGTTAGAGATCTTACATTCCCATAGAAAATATTAAATTAGGGATATAAAAAAACCACACACAACCACACATAAAAATCAGGATATACATGTTATTTTTATTATAGATTGATTTATTTTATATTTTGGTAGTAAAGATTGAAATGTATTTTGTTTATTAAAAAAGAAACTCTTTTATCCTATCATTTTATTGGTCATTTTATATAGGATGTGTTATAAAAATATATAATTTTAGATACATTTAAATTAAGAAATCTAGAATTTCATATCATCTGAGTGTTTAGCATATAGGAAAACAAATATGCATCAACTTCTATCAATTGGATGTGATCTTTTATGTGTAATTTAAAACCATTCAATGTGATGATATGTCTATATGGAGAAATCCATTAGGCAGTACCTCATCTGTAGTCAGTCACTTGGTGTTGTTACCTTGTAACATGGATATTTTATATTACTGGATTGCCTAAGAAAATTTTAATAAGTTTATAATGCCCCTTGAGCCTACTTCTTCCATAACCATTTACTTGCATTTATTTCACCCTTACTTCTCTCTTGCCGCTTTTATTCATAGAGTTTCAATTTTATATTCAGATTCTATACACATATGATTTGATATTTCTGTGAAAATTCTGGATCAAAAAGTTGAAAAAACATGCAACATTGGTGTTTCAAATATGAACTTAATTTACCTAGTGTAATAAATTCCATTTGCTTTATATTCCTGTATGTAAAACAGCTTCATTCATCTTTATGGCTGAAAAATATTTATAATACTAACTTATAAAAAAGATAGTCTTATAATGTCATTAATAATAATTTTACAATGGTTTAATTATTATGTGTCTGAACATAATTAACAACAATTTAAATTTAAGGCATTTATNGTCTTCAATTTTTATGAAATCTGATTTTTGATAACTTAGAGCTTACTTGAGATGAATTTAAATATGATACAAATGAAGCACTCTGTTCTCACTTTGCTGTGTTTGGATTTTATTGGCTTATAGGTAACTTGTTCTGGTGCAACCCAATGCTGACCAAAGAATGAAAGGTGATAAAGGATATAGAAAATAAGGTGTGAAAGTGACAGCAATGGATGCTCTTCTAGGCTTATGCTCTCCAGCATGGGTGCTTTCATCAGTCTGAAGATTCAGGACAGGCAAATCCTCTGTATCAGGTAAAGCAGAAATATGCTTGCACCATGCAGAAGATCCATCACAGCTGCAGTCTGAAGGAAGCACAGACTGCTTGTGCCTCTATACACTATTAAGTCCCTGTGGATGGATTNTCCCTTTCTTGTTTCAAGGTGAAATGTATTACTTCACAGGTAGCTTTTGTGGGCACTCAAACATAATGAGATAAAAAAAAATCCTATCATATGTTTCACCTGTGACTTTATTGTATTACAATACACTCAGAAAGTATTCTTTCTATCCAGGTACACGTTTCTAATTCTTGTTAACATATTCTCATGATTTCTTGTATTCTTGTAACTGAAAGTACAGTACTACTAAGAGCTAATGTTCATTTAAATGTTACAAATATGTCGCCGAGCTTAAAAACAGAAACAAACCAAAACAAAAAACCTCAACAAACTAAACCTACTACCCCAGAAAAAGACATTGTAGATCTTTGTACTATTATCTCTGTACTGTGTGAATGATCCTGACACTTAACACAGAATTACTCTCTCTCCGTGTCTCTGTCTCTGTTCTCTCTCTCTTTCTCTCACTCTCTCACTCTCTCTCTCCTCTTACTCAAGTGTGTCTAAGATTATTAGAGCATCACATTTATTGCTGATTAAAGCTGTGAACATAAGCTTAGAGATTGCTTATTTAACTGTGGAAAAGAAAAATATGACAACCTCATGAAAAATGGTAATTTTGAAGTAAAATTGCTGTAGACTATGAGGCTGAAAAACTCTTAAATCATGTCATCTAATTTCTTTAATTTACAGTGTGCTGGCTGAATCATGGTCATAACATGTTTATTAAGTGATCCATACCATGCCTTCCCACACTAGTTGTGAAGTTTTCTTTGAGCTTTCTGTGTTTGGAAATCTGGATTCTGAATTTTTATTTGAACCCCTCTTTACAGGAAGCATCACTATTAGTCTCTCAGTTTCCATTTCTCCTGCCCCATCATTAGTTTATCACAGGAGTTCTGGAAAACAAAGCTTCACTACTGGTACAGAGGTCAAGGACAGCTGGGGGTCGTTTCAGTCCAGGTAAAAGGACTTGGGTGACTATGATTTATTTGCACGTGTTTAATAAATGTGGAAGCCAGTGATAAAAATGGACAGAACCCTGACAATCAGATTCAGATAAAATAATTGCTACAGGCAGCAATTTGCTAAATACTGTATAGCTATGTGATACAGTTCAGAACCAGCTTTTTGTGACCAAATAAAAAATATTTAAAGACTAGAACTCTTTTAAAATATAGAGCGTCTATAGAAAGAATTCCAACATAATAACATTACCATGATGCACCAGGACCGGTGTTGTTTTGGGCACTACACAGATCATATTGTGACATTTTGTCTTAAGATATTAACACTGAACACTGTGTGTGTATACTAGCTTACAGTTTTATGGTTTACTGACCTCACTACATTGCAGGATTATTAAAAAGAGTAATAATTGTGTGTTTTGTTGACATGTGTTCCAAGATGAAATTTGTTTTAAATAAGCTGTTTTAAATGTATAAATAAAAGAATATTTTTGTCCGATCTTCTGTATATACAATAAGTTGAGGTTTTGAAAGATATTCTAACACATTCAAAATTATTAGAGCAGAACTGTGGAAATTCCCCAAGAGAAACTAAACATATGGTTACTGAATAATCGCTGAGTGTCATCAGTGTAGAAGATGCTGATGAAGTTATACTTTTTGGAAAAATGGAAATCTAGGTTTTGTTCAGAACTCATGTCAAGCACTGTTCTCCTGAGCTCTTAATCTCTGAAACAAACCTTATTGAAGACTAAATGGGACAGAATAACAATGTTACAGAATTTATCCTCCTGGGTCTCACTCAGGATCCTGCTGGGCAAAAAGCATTGTTTGTGATGTTTTTACTCATCTATGTTGTGACAATAGGGGGCAACCTACTCATTGTGGGGACAGTGATTGCCAGCCCCTCCTTGGGCTCCCCAATGTACTTCTTCCTTGCCTTTCTCTCACTCATGGATGCTGTTTATTCTACTGCCATCTTGCCCAAGTTGCTTACAGATTTACTTTGTGATAAGAAGACCATCTCCTTCACAGCTTGTCTGATTCAGCTCTTTGTGGAGCACTTATTTGGTGGCTCTGAGGTATTCATTTTGGTGGTGATGGCTTATGATCGCTATGTGGCCATCTGCAAGCCACTGCACTATTTGACCATAATGAATCGGCAGGTTTGCATTCTCCTATTGGTGATGTCCTGGGCTGGAGGATTTGCACATGCTTTGCTTCAAGTTATCTCTGTGTATTTACTTCCTTTTTGTGGACCCAATGTCATTGACCATTTTGCTTGTGACATGTACCCATTGTTAGGACTTGCATGTACTGACACCTACTTCCTTGGACTCACTGTAGTTGGCAATAATGGAGCAATGTCTATAGTGGTCTTTATCCTTCTCCTTGTCTCCTATGGAATCATTCTAAACTCTCTTAAGACTCACAGTCAGGAAGGGAGGCGCAAAGCCCTGTCCACCTGCAGCTCCCACATCATGGTGGTTCTCCTCTTTTTTGTTCCCTGTATTTTCATGTATGTTAGACCTGTCTCCAACTTTCCAATTGATAAATATATTACTGTCTTTTATACAATTTTCACTCCCATGTTGAACCCTTTAATATATACCTTGAGGAACATGGAGATTAAAAATTGTATGGCAAAGCTGTGGAGCAAAATGTTCACTAAAGACATAAAAAGAGTTTCTCCTCACTGAACATAGTAATAATGATAAAACCATATATAATAATAAATTTTGGCAGTTTGACTTCAACATTCTACATTGGTTCCAACACTTGACATTGTGAGGCATTTGCTAATTTTGTGAATTCACTATATACAAGCCTGGTATACACTGATACTCTAGTTTTCTCTATTGCTACTGAAAGTGATTATATCTTGATTGTTTTGGGGCATCCTGATTTTTCATCCTCTATGATATTTCTGTTTTGTCCAATTTCCAATAAATTCTACTTCTAATATAATTTCATTAATGTGGTATTTTGACTGTACTGTGAACTAGTTATAGGTTATATATCACAACATTTCTTTTTTCTGAGTTTTGTGCCATCTTTGCCTTTTATTTTGATGAACACATACTTATAATTTAACTTTACTACATAAGAATTTAAATAATTTTTAGCATTCATCAAGACATTTCTTTCCATTTATAATGTATATGTTTTTTTTTTTTAATGTATGTGTTGGATGGCCCAGGCGTTGTCATTATCATCTCTGGGCAGGTGTGTTATTAAAATAACCAAAATGATTAAGGAATAGTGAGCAAACAACTAATTAAGGGTTCTGCATGGTCTCTGCTTCCGTCCCTGATTCCAGTCTCCTGCCTCAAGTTCCTGACTAGACTTCCCCTTGTGATAGACTACAACTATAAGATGAAATAAACATTTTCCTCCCTAAGATTCACTGGTTGTGGTATTTTATCACAGCAATAGAAATGTAATTAAGACAAAAAGTTTCAGGAGTGTGATATTCCTGTGACAGACCTGGACACTCATTTTGCTGAGGCTCATGGTGGCATTTGAACTTCAGACTGGCAAGGCCATGGAGTGCTCAGACCACAGTGATTAATTATTCCGTTAGATCTTGTAAAATAAGAATGTTGAGAGCAACATTGATAATGGAGGCCTGGCTTGTGAAGTTTGAGAGGGAAGGAGCTACTCTATCAGGGACATATGTCATAGTTTGAACTAAGAATCTGTGGTTCTGGTCAGTTTGAGCTGAAGAATTGGCTCTGATTAAGAAGAAATCTGAACCACCTTTGCTTTCATGGGCAATTTATACTGGTCAGCTATGGTAGAAGAATCAGATGCGATTAAGAAGAGACCAGCATAATTGGTAGGTGTGCATAATTCACTTTTAAAGTCA
Organism: Mus pahari; assembly: GCF_900095145.1. Classification (NCBI taxonomy): domain Eukaryota; kingdom Metazoa; phylum Chordata; class Mammalia; order Rodentia; family Muridae; genus Mus; species Mus pahari. The sequence goes on along the minus strand of NC_034592.1, from coordinate 74,633,582 downwards.
TTTAAAATTGGAAAACTTACTTTCTTACTATTGTGATAGTAAAGATATTTCCAACACCTTTATAAAAATAACCTCTTGGCCCAGTTGATTATAATCCATATTCATTATATTTTATGTGCAAATGTGAATGTAACTTTCACAACTGTTTATTTGGTTGAACATTTATAATTTGTTATGTTATCATCATATGTCAGTTAAGTAGATTTTAAACACAGTCAAGGCTTCTCACATAATATTTTTATTAAAAAACATATTCCAGCATTGAAGTAATTTCAAAGAATGTATGAATGTAATAGATTTATAGACTAAGAATAAATTAAATGTGAATAATTTGAAAAGTAATGATTTCTTCAGGATCCCCAAATAGTCTTTTGTGGGAGATTCTTTGTTTCATGAATTCTTGACCATTTGAGGATACAGACTCATTTAATTAGTTAGTGCTATAATGTTAATGTCCACTGCATTTGTGTGGACATTTGTCCTGCTATTGTTTTGCTGAAGGAATGGGACAGTGGATGGGAGGGGGAGTGAGAGATGATGGAGTCAAGTGATGAGTCCCAGGAAATCTGACTCCAGAGACCTGCAACTGGGTGCAGATCTGAGTTTATGAGCCAATCTCAAGCCTCTAAATCCTTGGCTAATCATATCTTGCCATACTGTCACTATGCTCCAATGAGAGCCTTGCCTGATGAGGTAACTCAGAAGGAATGGGTGGGAGAGGGAGGATCATAACCTGTACGTATGTCTGCAAAGCTGAGGTAAATGGCCACTGCCCTGGCCTTTGTTTCCTTTTTGCTGTCTCACCGGTGTGCCAGGTGCCATCTTATATCTAGTACCATGTATGGCAGATCCGGATCTACCAGGAGTCACAAGAATCTGTCACACCTCCGTCTCCATTCTATTGTTTTCCTTCACAGGGTTGACTTCTAAATTCCCCACATTTTGCTAATTCAATAATGCACATAATTAAGTTATTTGAGTCTTCTCTGATATTTTGATGTTGCCACTTAAAGCTATAAACTTCCTTCTACAGATTGCTTTCAGCATAATATACAGGATTTTGTGTGTCATATTTTCATTCAATTCTAAGACTGATTGGATTTCCCACATAATTACTATAGTGATCCATTTATTACTTTATGGTGTTTTATATACTCTCCATGAGTTTCTGAGCTTCATTTTATTGTGGTTACATAGAATATAATTATTTAATTTTTATAAATTTTGAAATATTTGCATTGTCACCTAATATATGGCATATTTTATAGAATGTTCCATGGGCTGCTGAAAAATGTGTCTTCAATGTTTTCACTGAATGGAAGTTGATTTTCTTTGTATATTATTATATATGTTATTGTAGATATGAATGGAGAAAAATGATAGAAAAATATCATAAGGCTTGTTATTAGTATCAAAATGATAGAGAGGAATTAGGTAGTGTGACTATAATGACCCAAAAAAATTCAGAGGAAGAGAATTTTGCCTAAATAGACAGAAAAGGGAGAGGTAAAGATATGCTATTGTGTAACATAATATACCAACTTTCAGGATTCTGTAGAAAGGACCCTGAACATTAGGCCCAAGAATATTTTGGAGAAAAAAGAAAATAAAATGAAGGATTAAGGAGAGATTGGTGAAAAGCAGAAAACAAAACAAAACAAAACCAACAAACAATGCAGAGAAAGAACAGAGTGGAATCTAGAAGACCTGTAACTTTTAGCTTTTTAATATAACACTTTGAAAATCTTCTTTTCACATTTCAAGATTTCAAATCTACTTGGTAGTTAGCCACTCATTCTTGGCAAGATCAAGTCTTTAGGGATTATTTCGGAAATACATTGTTTAAGAGATTTTATTTTTGAATTTGTTCCAAATAGTCTAACTAGCAGTATATCTGTTAAAAGTAGAAATGATGTAAAATAAGGTAATAGGCTGTGTTGCAAATGCAAACAGAAGAAATACTTTTCTAATTTAATGACCCAAGAGGTTTCTGAAAGCTCAAATCTGCCCGAGCTAGAGTTTTCTTCATTTATTATTTAGTTCTTGAGGCACCATACTTTTGCTGAATTTATTGTTTAAGGAAGGCTATGGAGGGTCTCAATGTCCTGGCATCTTCCACACAGAGACCACATGTTTTAAATGAGGAATAAACTAGCTTCAGGGAGAATCTGTTCAAAGGACTCAGAGACTGAGAAACATCTATCACAGTGTTTCTGAGAACTATAATCACAGATTTGATGAGTTGGGGACCTGGCTTCTTTGTGAAGTACATGGGTGCTAATTTACCTCCTTAAATAAAGCCTTTTGATGGCTTTCGTGTAATTGTCTGAAAAAGAAAATTTCCTACAATTTCAGTGTTGTTAATTTTGTATTTATTTATGTGATGAAGGGAAAGTGCTGGGTAAGTTAATTTCTATTTATTATATTGACTTTTTGCATATTTGTACAAGCATAGCATAGCATTGACTGTACAAAGATGTTTTTTCCAGATTTTGAAGATTTCCAACCACCTTTTCAGTAAGTTTTGACATTATGGTTCAGTGTTCCTTATACTTCAGGTATTTATTTGTATAGTATTTAGACACTTCTCTGAAAGACTGAGTATAGTAGTGATATTAAAATGTGTTTGTTAGAGTAGTTTGGTACTCTTCCTACAACTGGCAAAGCCATAAGTTGTCATGTCTTCTGAGAAAACACACGGATATATGATGTATTTGTAGGCAATCCAGTAAAAAAGGTCTTTGGTTTATGGCAATATAAGATCATAACATTAATTTGTGACAGATAAGATTTGTAGCAAAAAATTAGTATGAGATATTGAAATGTAGCTAATCAATTAAAGGTTGTGAAATTCTCATTAAAAGCTTCAAAATAGAAAATATTAAGGTAATAATACATAAAATAAATCAAAATTAAGAGTACATATTTGTTATAAACTGCTTGTTTTTATTTTCCATTTTGCCAAATGACAATGAAAACATTTTTATGTAGTAAAAACCCAGTGCTTCTGTTATTTTTATTGTATTTTATGAGACATTAATTTTCATGTGATGTTAATGAAGATATATGATTATGTTTAGGTATATTTCAATTTGAAAACCCAAAATTGCTCAGCATCTCAAGTATTAGCATATGTGATACCAAAATTCAATTAAGTTCCAGTAGCTCTCTGTAGGCTTTGTCTGTTTCTTAAAATCTTTCCTAAAAAACATGTGAGTATTGAGCAAATAGAGATAGCTAATGGTTCTGAATCTTACTTCAGGACAACTAACATGAGTTTCCAATGGGCTTTAAAGGATAAGATATAAATGATCATACAGTTCTGATTCAATTATTTTCTCCTTAATTCTTATCCCAATTCTGAAACTACAACATGCTCACTATTATGTGAGGATATAACTTAACACTAAAAGATGATTACTCTTAAAAAAAAAAAAAACAAACCCGTGTGAGTATGTCTACATATAAAATTCAAGTGGATTAATGTCTCTGTATAGATTCTAAATTTGTTATTGCATATTACTTTATATAATATTTTATAATTCATTTTAAGTTCATAATAGTAGATTATACAAAAAAACATTCATACAAGTTATTTAGACATTTTAAGCTTTGATACCTACCCCAGTTTTCCTATTTTCCCTGTTTTCTGTCCCTTCTTCTTTCAAAGTTCTTTAGTTTTATTAGAAAGTTTCACTTCTATTTTTGGATCTTCTATACATGTATCTGTTAAATCTAGAAGACAAAATGAAATAAAATGTGATGTTTGTCTTTATTAGGATGATTTAAATCACTTAATATGATTATTTCTAGTTATATCAATATTATTGAATAGTTTAATATCATTTTCTATATAACTTTAAATAACTTCATGATTACACAGTTTTTTTGAAATTATAAGACTATTTTTAAATCTATGGTTTTTTCCCATCAGTTAATTTATGTATTCACTTTATACCCTAATCACTGCCCCCCAGTCATAGTAACTATTTTAAATCATTACTTTTTAGAATAGCATTAATGATAGCTTAACCTGAAAGCAGCCATATTATTTCTCAGATTTTATGACACTAAATCTTTGAAAATTTATAATACAGTTCATACAACTATAAAAATGTTATAAAATAGTGAAAGAAAACCATTTTCACTCTATTATATAAATAATTACAATGGCATTTAGTTTTTATCTAGTGAACTTAACAGTATTGAAAACATCATATCAATATTATTCATAAATATTAGAAGGTGAACAGGAAGCAAATGAGGCAAAATTGATATAAATCATGTTATATCCCTGTGTTTACAACAGGCCAGTCCTTATCAGCCTTGGGCTGAAAGACTTGTATAGATCTGACACAGAAGAAGCACTAATGTGACTGAGAAATGCCAAAGAAGGTGCATCACAACTAACTTTAAGAAGCTTTTAAATCTCCACATATCCTCCACAACCAAGTCCACATGCATGGAATTTATTTGTTAAATCAGACAAAATGGATCTCTTCACAGGAGTAAGGTTGGTAGTACTTATACACAATGAAAAGAAAATCTCTGGAGATATAATTTTAGTCAAGTCCAAGAATTTACAGGTTAGTCCATGTCAAGTAAAAATCAAAACCAAACAAAACAACAACAAAAACCCAAAAACAAACAACACTCAAAGTATTGTAAAAATCCCAATAGTATCTGTAATTGTGCAAACAGCTGATATTGACAATGATGAAATGACAGAACTATAATTCTAGGAAAGCATGATAGACTAAGAGAATTGCTATAAGCAGCAATGTATTAAAAAACATTGGGGATATTTGATACACTTTAAATATTTCTTGAAATAAATGAGATATATTTGAAGAATAAAATTTTTGAGATTAGTGGGGCCATTCTAATAGTGCACTATCGCAGACTATGCTAGTTACACAGGAATGTTAGGAACTACACAGAATATACTGTAAAATATCTTCTTATAGTGGAAGCTCAAACTTGGTCCTATGTAAGTTGTTACAATTAGTTGAATACATCTTCTGCAAAGGATTCGATGACTTCCTTGAAGATTAAAAAAATATGACATTGAGAATTTCATACAATATTGTTTGATAACATTCACCCCAACCCTTTCTCACCTCTCTACCCACTCAACATTGTTTCATTTTCTAACAATAACACTTTGTTAACCCATTAATTCCAATTGGTGTTACTCAGCTAATTTTGGAGTGGGGCCTGTGTTAATGCATAGTAGACCTACTAAGGGGCTATGCCCTAAAAATGCACTGAAGCCCATTCTCCTGGCAGGTATCAAATGCCCATAATTTATCCCAAGGGATAGGATTTCTTGGTCATCTCCTCTTCTTTGTGCTGGATTTTTTTTTTCCTGGCTTGATCTTGAGTACATCTTGTGAGTATTGTCACAATGGATATGAGTTCCTACATGCAATTCCTGTTTTGTCTGGAAAATTCCCTTGAAGTTACCCATTTTTACTGATTCTTACAATCTTTCTATCTGCTCTTCTGAGAATATCCAATAACCTTGGCAGGAAGGATATAATATGAATATCTTGTTAGGGTTGACCATAATAGTTTTTCATTCCCTTGGGGAGTTTATGGTATTCAATTCACCAACAACTCCAAAAGTGGTAACACATTCCTGATATTGGGAGTTTTAATTGTTAGCACCTGTTATCTAGTCAAAAGAGGAAATATTCCCCCTTGCATATTGATGTTTGTTTGAATATAAAGTATGTTTTAAATATTAATTATTGAGATGCCTCTATTTGCTCTTCTGTAGAGATATGCACAGAAGTGCTGAGATAGAAACATGTACTTAGAGACTTATTAACAGAAAAGAAGAACTGAATAGACTTATTAACAGAAAAGAAGAACTGTTATGTGTTTTTCGTGGGTTCACCATTGTATAAAGCAATAATGAAAATGTGCTTCTGAATGGAATGAATTCATACCCTTCTTTAGAATTTATTGCAGATCCTGTTCTGAAGTATTATTGAAACAAGTCAGATGAGTAAATGGGAGAGACTAACAATGTCACAGAATTTGTCCTCCTGGGCCTTACTCAGGATCCTACTGGACAAAAAGCATTGTTTGTCATGTTTTTGCTCATGTACATTGTGACTATTGTGGGCAACCTGCTCATTGTGGGGACAGTGATTGCCAGCCCCTCCTTGGGCTCCCCAATGTACTTCTTCCTTGCCTTTCTCTCACTCATGGATGCTGTTTATTCTACTGCCATCTTGCCCAAGTTGCTTAAAGACTTAGTTTGTGATAAAAAGACCATCTCCTTCACAGCTTGTCTGGTTCAGCTCTTTGTGGAGCACTTATTTGGTGGTGCTGAGGTCTTCATTTTGGTGGTGATGGCTTATGATCGCTATGTGGCCATCTGCAAGCCACTGCATTATTTAACTGTCATGAATCAACAGGTTTGTATCTCACTTTTACTGGTAGCCTGGGTTGGAGGATTTGTGCATGCTCTAGTTCAAGTTCTCTCTGTATATAAACTTCCTTTCTGTGGACCTAATGTCATTGATCACTTTGGCTGTGACATGTATCCCTTATTAGCACTTGTGTGCACTGACACCTACTTTATTGGCCTCACTGTAGTTGCCAATAATGGAGCCATGTGTATGATAGTCTTTGTCCTTCTTCTATTTTCCTACGGAATTATCTTAAGCTCCCTTAAGACTCACAGTCAGGAAGGGAGGCGCAAAGCCCTGTCTACCTGCAGCTCCCACATCATGGTTGTTGTTCTTTTCTTTGTTCCCTGCATATTCATGTATGTTAGACCTGTCTCCAACTTCCCTATTGATAAATCTATTTCTGTTTTTTATACAGCTATTACTCCCATGTTGAATCCTTTGATATATACATTGAGAAATTCAGAGATTAAAAATTCTATGGGAAAGCTCTGGTGTAAAATGATAAGTATAGATAGAGTAAGAATTTTTACATGCTGAATATGTTACTAATTGGAAAGAAAAAATTATAAGCTATAGTAATATGTGTTTCAAGTTCTTAAGTTGATAACAGGAGTTGAAATTGTTAGGTTTATTTTTTGTACTTTTGAAAATATAATGTCTAAAATGCTGATGTTATTTTTCTACCTTTCTTTATGGTTATTGAAGGTGAGCACATTTTCATATGTTTGTTGGACATACCACTTTACCAGCTTCTATGAAATACATATTTATACTATTTTTAATTTCCAAAAAATATTTTCCTATATAACTGGATTGCTGGAATTTTTATGAGTCTAGTCACAAGGTATTCATGTTTATGTGTACCACAGAGTTTTATCTAGTTTTGTTTTATTAGGCTATTATCATTAATCTTAAAAATATTAATTAAACATCTAACTTAATTTTTGTAAAATAATTTTCATTAAATATTTTTGCAAATTTACTTTTAAAATACATTTTTAAAATAGTTATGTGTTATTTTGAAGTTTAAAAGTATTACAGAGTGGTAAAATTCACTTAGTTTGACTATGTTCCATCACATATCATTTTGTTGTGGTTGGAACACATAATCTACTTTTTAAGTTATTGATTATTATGATACATATCTCTCATTATCATAATTGATTTGCCTTCTTTGGTTGATTTGTAAACATTATTAAAATTTTAAAAATTTATTTCTATAATCTGATGATATATATTTATTATATGTTTATTATCATTATTATCATATTATTTATTATTTTAAGTTCAACAGCTTATACATGCTATCTATCTAATTTCAATTAGGTTAACTGATCATTTTTAATTAAATACTTTATTATTATATGTCATCAAAGTAGTTTTTGAGCTGTAATAATGTTTTTCATTCTATATATTTATTTAAACAATATTTTCTAACATTAAAAAGTGTTTCAGAAGATGGCAGTAGTGTAATAGATTTATTTACATGCATAATGGCTTTATTGACCATTATTACATTAAATGCATATGCCTCTGGAAATTGAGATCTTGAGCATATTAAATTTTTGACATCATAAAATAAAATCCTTTTATTTTAGTTCTTTTGATTCTTTAGTAATCTTTTTCTTCTTTTGTTTTCATTATATTTTTCCTATGGTTTGCTTATGGTTATTGCCTTTTAATCAGTGTAATCTTAATAAAATCAAAGATTTTCACTTTATATTTTCGAACTGGCTGTGTCTAGTCATTGAGTAAAGTGAAACATGACTTTAGGTACTTTATTGATATTCCCCTATTCAATGTGTTAGATTTTCCATTAACTTTTAGTTCACTGTAAGCAATATTACTTGAAGTAAGGGTTTTAAATTAATAATTTCTTTATAATATCTATGACACAAATTATATTATTATATTATTGCTATAATTAAACTTGGAAAACGTGAATTAGTGACTAAAAAATATTTCTTGACCTAGTTGTCATGGCAATGCTCATGGTATCTCTCTATAAGAGAGTATTTGTGGTCATGACTACCTGTATGACAGTATTGTAATAGGAATATGTGCATTTCTTTAGAGTAATTAAAAACTACTTACAAGGTTTCTACGCTAGCAAGTAATTAAGAATGTTTTCTAGACATAAACCCTATGTTGAAAGCTGTAATCTATACTATGCAAACATCAGTGAATTTTGGGTTTATGAAAAAGCACTACTAAAGAAAAGTCAGGATACATAGTGAGCAACTCTCCTTAAGAAGAGACTTGAAGCAAAGGGGTCAGGGAGAAGGTATGGGATGGGGGTTTGTGGAAGGGTAAAAGGGAAGGGGGATTATTATATTGAAAATGCAAATGAATAAAATGATTAATACAAATTTTTATTCTAAAAATACTGAGACATAACCTTTGGACACAAGTCCTTTGAGTTAAAAAGTCCCATTGGATCAGAAAAGAAAATCCTCCTGCCGCATAATAATCAAAATACTATGTACATAACAAAGAAAGAATATTAAAAGCTATAAGTGAAAAAAGCTGAGTAACATATAAAGGCAGACCTATCAGAATTATACTGATTTCTCAACAGACTTTAAAATCCAGAAGGCCTGGACAGAGGTATTGTAGACTCTAAGAGACAATAAATGTCAGTCCATACTACTGTGTCCAACAAAACTTTCAATCATCAAAGATGGGGAAAAATATTCCATAAAAAAACAAATTTAAACAGTATTCTATCCACATATCCAGCCCTACAGAAGATACTAGGAAGAAAACTTCAACCCAAGCAATCTAACTATACCAAAGAAATCCCAGGAAATAAATAATCCCATACAGGTAGACAAAAGGAAAAAAAGCACACTACTACTACTACTACTACTACTACTACTACTACTACCACCAAGAAAAACACCATCATCATCATCATCATCATCAACATCATCATTATGATAGAAATTAACAATTTCTGGTCATTAATATCAACAAATAGTACTGTTCTAACTGGCTGTCTGCATGTAGAAGAATGCAAATAGACTCATTTATCACCACACAAAACTCAAGTCCAAGAGGCTCAATGACCTCAATATAAAACTGGACACACTACAGTCTAACAGAAGTGAAAGTGGGGAACTACCTTGAACATGTTGACACTGGAGACGAATCCTGAACAGAACAACAGTAGCTCAGGCACTAAGATCAACACCTCATAACGCAGATCTCCTGAAACTGAAAAGCTTCTACAAGACTAAGGACACCATTAATAGGACAAAACAGCTGCCTGCAGAATGGGAAAAAAATCTTCACCAACACTACATCTGACAGAGGACTAATATCTAAAGTGTATAAAGAACTCAGGAAATTAGACACAAACAAATCAATTAAATAGACACAAATAATCCAATTAAAAAATGGGGTACACAAGATACAATTTACAAAACACAAGAAAACCAAGAAGAAGGAAGATGAACGTGTGGATACTTCATTCCTTCTTAGAATAGGGAACAAAATACTCATGAAAGGAGTTACAGAGACAAAGTTTGGAGCCAAGACGAAAGGATGGACTATCCAGAGACTACCCCAGCCGGGGATCCATCCCATCATCAGCCACCAAACCCAGACACTATTGCACATGGCAGCAAGATTTTGCTGAAGGGACCCTGATATAGCGGCCTCTTGTGAGGTTATGCCAGTGCCTGGCAAACACAGAAGTGGATGCTCACAGTCAGCTATTGGATGGAACACAGGGCCCCCAATGGAAGAACTAGAGAAAGTACCTCATGAGCTGAAGGGGTCTGCAACCCTATAGGTGAAACAGCAATATGAACTAACCAGTATCCCCTGAGCTCATGTCTCTAGCTGCATATGTAGCAGAAGATGGCCTATTCGGCCATCATTGGGAAGAGAGGCCCCTTGGTCTTGCAAACTTTATATGCCCCAGTAAAGGGGAATGCCAGGGCCAAAAAGTGGGAGTGGGTTGGTAGGGGGGAGGGTATAGGGAACTTTCAGGATAGCATTTGATATGTAAATAAAGAAAATATCTAATAAAAAAAAGAAAAAATGGGGTACAGAACTAAACAGAGATTTCTAAACAGAAGATTTTCTAATTGCTGAGGAGCACTTAAAGAAAATTTCAACATCCTTAGTCATTAGGAAAATACAAATAAAACAACTTTGAGATTCCATATTACACCTGTCAGAATGGCTAATCTAAAACTTCAAGTGACAGCACACGTTGGTGAAGAAGTAGAGCAAGTGGAAGAATCCTCTGTTGCTGGTGGGAGTGAAACCAGTACACCCATTTTGGAAATCAATTTGGTAGTTTCTTTGACAACTGAAAATAATTCTAACACAAGATCCAGCTATACAACTCCTGGACATATACCCAAAAGATGCCCCACTATTCCACAAGGACACTTGCTCAACAATATTCATAGTAGCTTTATTTGTAGTAGCCTGAAACTGGAAACAACCTATATTCTGCTCAACTGAGGAATGAATAAAGAAAGTGTGGTACATCTACATAATGTAATGCTATTCAGCCATTAAAAACAGGGACATCATGAAATTTCAGGTAACTAGAAAGAACTAGAAAATATCACCCTGAGTGAGGTAAACCATACCCAGAAAGATTCACATAGTATATACTCACTTATAAGTAGACATTAGCTATAAAGTTTAGGATAACCATGCTACAATCCACAGACCCAAAGATGCTAAGTAATAAGGAGGGCCCATGTAACGGTGTTTGAATTTCACTCAGAAGGGGAAATAAAATAGACAGGGAGGTAGGAAACTGGGGTGAGATGGGGATAAGGATGAATATCAGAAAGGGGGCAGAAGAGGACAAGAAGAAAAAAAATGGAAATTGGGCGGGGCATCTCTGGGACATGCCAGAGACCTGGGATGGGGAGCTGTGGCCAATCTATGGGAATGACCCTAATTGAAATTCCTAGCAGATGGAGATATGGAAACTGAAGTGGCCACCTCCTATATTCGAACTTCCAGTGTAAGGAGGGGAACATCAGCCCACCTAGAATACTTTTAACCCAAAATCTGTCTTGCCTACAAGAAAGAAGTGCAGAGATAAAGTCATGGCAGAGATCAAGGGAATTGCCAAGTTGAGACCCATACCATGGAAGAGTGCCAACCCCTGACAGTACTAGTGATACTCTGTTATGCTTGCAGACAGGAACCTGGCATAACTGACTCCTGAGAGACTCCATCCAACAACTGAATGGAAACATGAGGAGACACACATTCAAACCAGGAAGAGCTCAGGGAGTTTGGTGGAAGAGGTGGTGGATAGGACTAAGCAAACCAGGGGATTCGAAGACATCGCAAGCTCTACTGAGTCAATGAACCTGGACCCATGGGAGCTCATAGAGACTGAACCTCAACCAAAGAGCATGCATGGACAGGACCTAGGCCCCCAACACATTTATAGATTGTTGCTTGGTATTCGTGTTGGTCCTCTAACAATTGGAATGGGGGGTATCTCTGACTTTGTTGCCCACCATTGGATCCCCTTCTTCTATCTGGTTAGGCCTCAGTAGGAGAGGATACACTTAACCCTGCTGCTACTTGCTGTCCCAGGGAGAGCTGGTACTCAAGGGGGGATCACTTCTGTTGAAGAAAAAATGATAGGGTAATGAGAGGAGGGTTCTGTGAACATGGGACTGGGAGGAAAGGGACCTGGCTGGGTAAGGGATGTAAAGTGAATTTAAAATAAGAAAGAAAGAAAAACACCAATTAAATGCAATGGTAATTTGCCTTCCTAAAACAGTTACAATTATAACCAAAGCATGGTCTGTATGTGGTTGTTATATCAACTACAGGTTCTTGCTGGCGTTATGTTATATTGTTCATCAGTGTGCCTAGGAAGTTTTAGTAAGTTGATATTGTAGAGTGGAAAATAGCATGTGGAGTAAAATATAGTATGAAAATTTTATTCTTTTTGCCTTTTTTAAATTAAGAAGTCAAACTGTCCTTATTTCCAGATGGAATGATTCTGTATTTGAACAATTCTCAGTATTCCACCATAATAAAACTGTTAGATTTGAAAAGGATTTTAATCGAAGTAGAAGGTTACAAAATAAAGACAAAATTACAAAAATCAGAAATCAATAAACACAACACATCAGTCAATTGAGAAAAACCAGGAAAAAGCATATGCTTTCAATAGACACAGCAAAAGTATTTAACCAAATTCAAAATCCTTTCATGGCAGTAAAAATCTCAGAAAATTGGGTGAGAATGCAAATCACCTCAATATTTCTAAGAGAACATGACAGATAGCAGCTTACCTGCTTAATGAGAAAAACCTGAAAGAGCTAAACAAAACAAGTTTGCCTATCCTCATCAACTTTACTTACTATAGCGATGTGATATCCAACACAAAACAATCAGGCAAGAGGAGGAAATAAAGAACATTCAAGTTAAAGGAAAGGGTGACACCATCCTTGTCAGCACTTGGCATGATATTATATGTAGTAATCTCCAAGGATTATAGAAAAATCCTTCAGAAATTATAAGTGAATTCAGTAAATATTCAAAATATAATATTATACCCAAAATAAGTATCCTTGGTATGCAACAATGCCAAATTAGCTGACAAGTAAACTATTTAAAAAGAACTACAAACAACAGCAGCAGTAATAAACTACTAAATGATAAACATTATCAAAGTGGGGAACTATTTCTGCAACAGCAAACAGTAAGATGCTGATGAAATTTTTTGAAGAGAATGAACAAGTGAAAAAAAATTCCTTGCTTGCTATTAGGAAGACTTATTGTTATTGATATTAAAATGATCATATATCCTAAGCAGCAGAGACTGAGTATGGTCCCTAATAAAATCACAACTATATACGTCACACAATAAAAACTAATCAGAAGACTCATAGACATCAGAAAGAAAAAAAAAAAAAAAAAACCTAAATAGCCAAAGCAATTTTGAGAGAACCGAGGAAGAAGCATCAAATTCCTAACTTTAAAAGATAGTACAAACTATAGAAATCAAAATAGAATGGCACTAGCATCAAAAGACATAGACAGATTACTGGAACAGAACAGGAAATCCTGAAATCAGCTCTCATTAAAACAACTCATTAATAACAAAGCAATACATGAATTCATCAGTAAAAAGACAATACCTTCAATAAATGGTTCAGGGGGAAATTGATATCTACATATAAAATAAAGAAACCAGATTCCCTTTATCAAACTTGTACAGACACTCTGGAAGTCAGTCTGGAGTTTTCACCACAAATCAAGATATTGATCGTCCATATGACTCAGTTATTCTATTCTTGAGCATGGATGCAAATTCCTTCACTTCAGAGATACTTACACATCCATATTCATTGATGTTCTATTCATTGTGGCTTGCAAACATAATTAACCCAGAGGTATACAAGATGGATAAGTAATAAAATTTTGGCACACACAAACATACTATGCATATTATTCAACTATAATGAAAAGTGAAATTACAAATTTTTTAGCTAAGTGGATGGAACTGGAAAAGACATACTTAGGTGGCTTGGGTCACTGAATATAAACTTCTTACTTTCTCTCTCATTAGATCTTTTGTTCATGTGTTTATTTGTGGAAATTATGAAACTAGAAATTGGCCATTGGCAGAAGAGATGCATTTAGGGAAGAGGATAGTAGAGTTACATGAAATGAAAGTGGAAAGCAGAAAACAAGGGGCAGAATGATTAATGTAGGCAATAGAATAATGAAGAAAGGGAAGGAGAGGCCAGGTGAAGGATCAAACAAAATTAAATGTACATGCAAAAATTATTAGAGAACTTGATTTTGCAATCCAAGTTAAAAAAAAATCCTAAGAGGGGCTAGTTCTATGAAAGTCCAGGTAAGCCTACTGGACGCTAAAGATTTAAGCAGGGATAAAGGCAAGGAGGTGGAAGAAAAAGGTGTAGAGTTGGCTAACTAAAAGAATGTTCGATGAATCCTTATAAGATCTGATTAATTTGTAAGCAACTGAAAAAAATATGTATTTCTCATAATATACATGTATATTACACACATATAACATATATTATATAGTATATGCCATATATTCTATAACATGCACATATTATGACTAATATCTTATATAATATATAATATTTATGTTTATTACTCATAATAATAAAGGCCACTGCCATTGCTCTTGGCTTCAAACCATAACTAAATACTTAGAATCTATTGTTCAGGTACATTTGGTTGTAGGACACAGTGAAATGAGTCTCTTGAACTGACCAAGAAATTCTCCTTGTTGGCTAGAACTCAGTAATGCAAAGGTGCTTTGTAGGTAACTGAGGGACAACAGACATCACTGGTCTTTTCCGGTGCTGGAGCATAAATGTTACAATGCTGACCTGCCAGCAGCCATTCAATAAAGAATAGACTCTTTATGTGTGTAACCAAGAACTCTCTTGACTGGATATGAGACCTGCTTCATAGGAACAAAATCCTGCCTAGTACTATAAACATGTCAAAATCATTGACAAGTGAAGTCATGGAGGAGAATCTGTTGAATATTTTATAAATGGTCAAGTTATCTAACTGCCTTCTAAATATGTAATCTCATAGGTTTGTGCTGCTTGTTGCAGAGGGTAGTGGTCAATGCTAACTCATTACTGTTTAAAATGCTGAAAATAAACAAGTATGAGTGCTATAAATGGGGTGTCTAAGCAACTGTGAATGCTGAGAATATATGTATTAGCCCTCTTCTCAGGCTCAGGTACACTGCAAGAGAGAAGGTGAAAGGAGTTTAAGAGCAGGAGATGGGGACGAGTCCTTTGAAATACTGTTTCATGCATGAGTTCACAGAAACCATGATAGCATGCACAAGAGCTATGCCAGATCTAGCCATTTAAAACACCAGTACAGATTACGGTGGAGCTCCCCAGATTTCCCATGAACTGAATAGTTACTTATCAATCGACTACTGAAGGGTAGGTATATGAAAGGAGAGTCATTTTGCTTCGAGGTGTGGCCACTGTGATATTGCCCATTCCCTATGCCTTGGGAAAGAGCTATTGGACTCAGTAGGTTAAAAAAAATAAGTAAAACAGTTATGAAAGGAGACATGACATTGAGAGGGAGACCTGATCAGAGGTTCTTCATATTGTTACCTAGATCCATAAAGAAACCCATGATGAGAGAATTTCCTCATATTGTTGCCTAGATTCATAAAAATGTTACATTGAAGGGCTACCCATGTCTCAATGTTGTTACATTCTAGAAAAGCTTAGTAGCTAATGTTAAATTTCTCTATAGTGTTTTATAATTTTTGTGGTATCCAATTTTTGTATATGCAAACTTTATAGTATAGGTAGTCTGAGGGCTCTATATTTACTATATGATGGAAACATTCTGGAGATTGGTTCTGTTGAAATGTGGCCATGACAATTAAGGAGACTAAAAATGTTAACATTTTCAGGAAGATTTGAAAGTCTGTGTGTTTATTGATTGATGTTGGTTGTAGGTGCCCTAGTGTAGTATAGATAGAAGCTCACCAAGATGCTAGGCCTTCATTTCCCTAAGAAGCAGAGGGGTTCAGCCTCCTCATAAGAGACTAACACCCACATCCTTTGCTCCAGTTATTTTATTCAAACTTTAGACAATGTTAAATGTGGATGGGAAAGGTCCAACTATCAAGGTTTTCTTGCCCTTGCTGCCTATAAGTGCAGACAACCCACACAGATCTCAGTCTCCTTTGACCATGGCTAGCCATAATCAAAAGTCAGAACTCCATGGATATCCATAATCAAAAGGCAGAACTCAAGGTTTGTCAGGAGCGTCTTAGTACCAAGGTTGGTGCAGCTGTAAGCTCTCACATAGCACCACCAAGTACAGACTTTTCAGAGAGCATTTCTTTAAGGTTCAAACAGTTACAAAATAAAATTTCAGCCTTTGCTGATTTACCCAAACATAACTCTCATACCGTTCAGCAATGGTGCTATAACCAGCCTGTAGCTTTTGTAGTTAAATATCCTGAATCAGTAGTTGGTAGCAATAAGAATGATAATCTTTCTCAAACTCTCTCATAAGGTTTCCTTTCCACCCCAGTTAATATATCTATGGCACAAGATCTTAATTGATTCTATATAAAATGCATTTCTTTTTGTTTTGTTTTGTTTTGTTTTTCGAGACAGGTTTTCTCTGTGTAGCCCTGGCTATCCTGGAACTCACTCTGTAGACCAGGTTGGCCTCGAACTCAGAAATCTGCCTGCCTCTGCCTCCTGAGTGCTGGGATTAAAGGCATGTGCCACCACACCTGGCTAAAATGCATTTCTTAACAGGCAAATATTGGCAATATTTACATAAGATAAAATAGATAATTCCTAAGATACAATTTTATTTATATCTCAAAAGTATTCTTAAATTACAAAATAAATTACTATTTTTACATCCTGGGCCATTGAAATCATTCTTATTTTATGGACAGTGATTGTTACGGTTTATTGTCTTTGGTCAGAGTAATTCTTTAAAGCATTGATAACTTTAATTATGAATGTATATTTTATCAGATGCTAAGAGATTATTTAGTAGTTACATATAACAGGAATAACAAAGTGTTGGGAAAAGTACATGCTAAGCATAGCTGCCTGGCAGAAATGAAGAAGTAGAAGACTAGGGAGTTTTAATATGGCCCTGAAGTTACCTTCACATCAAGTTTATAAACCTAAGATTGAAACATAAGCTGTATCACCTTAGACTTCCTCATTCACCACTGCTCTGTGCACTGCCTTCCAGTAGTTCCTGCTTCCTTTTTAGATAAAATTCAATTATAGCAACAGAGTCAGTATTTGGTCACAGTAGTTATCAAATCCTAATTCTTATATATTATATGTTTTCAGGATAGGGAAATAAGCTTGAAATCTCTTGCATGACTGTGCAAATACAAAGAAGAAAACAAATCAGTAGAATACAAAGAGGTAAGGATGCACAAGCACACATGCAGATCAACTGAAAGCATTCTGAAATAATTTTCCTTAATGACTGACTTTTGGTGTGAAAACAAACACTTAGAAAAGGACCTTGTCACTTGCTTTCTCATACTGAGCATGAAGTTTATGCCTTTATTTTGATGCTCTGCAGTTTTTCTGGATTTCTGAGTGAGTACTTCTTATGCAGGGAGATTTATATATAACATGAGGCTTGTTAGCTAATGCTCTACTATTTTCTGTTTTTTTTTTTTTTTTTTCTATTTCACTGCTTCCTTTATTTTAAGAGTCCTAAACATATTAGTGGCTGATGAAATAGTTACCAAGGGTCCTTGGCTAAAAGAATCCAGTTAAATTGCAACTGATTTTCTTGTTAGGTATCTAATGCTGTAGTGTTATGAAATTAGTAAAGGCAAGGATACAATGGAGAGACATATAGAACTTTATCTTAAGATATTCCTGCTGAAGAAAACACATAATTGAATCATAGAACATGGATAAATCAAGATGGTGGTAACTTGGAATGTTCATCCCTATTGGCTAGCTTTCATAATACTCCAAGGTGCTATGCTTACCACCAGGGGAAAAAAGGCTCCTAAAACACAAAGTAACTAAGAATAAAATGGGTGATAAAAAAGGGACTGAATAAATGAAATAGAAACATTGGGGCTCCATTTAATAAAGTTCTGGACTCATATATCATCATTCCTGAGAAGTGTTCAGACCTATAGTTGACTATCTTTTAAATAATAATGCTAACTACAACAGATTCTGTAGGTCTAAGTTCTCTTTTTGTGGCCCTCTTGAGCAGTATCTTCCTTCCTTCCTTCCTTCCTTCCTTCCTTCCTTCCTTCCTTCCTTCCTTCCTTCCTTCCTTCCTTCCTTCCTCTCTCTTTAAAATATCTATATTTTGATCCTTTTATCATTAACTAATTATTTTACTTATTTGCATCCCAAATATTGTCCCTTCCTGGTCCTCATCACAAAGTTCTTTCCCCCACCCCTTTTCTGTCATCTTTGAGAAAGTGCCCCTGCCAGGAAATCTCCCCTCCATGGGGCAACAAGTCTCTACAGGATTAGGCACATGCTCTATCACTGAGGCCAGAGAAGACAGTCCTCTGCTACACATGTGCTAGGGGACTCGTGCCAGTCCTTGTATGATCTTTGTTTGGTGGCTTAGTCTGGGAGCTCCCGGGGATCCAGGTTAGTTGACACTGTTGGACTTCCTAGGGAGTTACCATTCTCTTCAGTTCCTTCAATCATTCCCCCAATTTTTCCATCGGGGTCCTTGACTTTAGTCCAATCTTGGCTTTGAGTATCTGTGTCTGTCTCAGTCAGCTGCTGGTTGAACTTCTCAAAGGACAGCCATACTAGTCTCTTGTTTGCAAGCACAACCTAACTATTACCTAAGTAATAGTGTCAGGGTTTGGTGACTGCCTGTGGGATGAATTGCAAGTAGGGCTGGTCACTTGTCGATTATTGGTTCAGTCTGGGCAGAGTCTCTTTCAAGTATCTTAGTAAGGTGTGCTCTGCCAGGATATGGCTGAGAAACGAGACAAGGTCAGCTTCCTTTAGACTGAATTGTATATTTATTCCTCCCTAAAGTATTCCATAATGTGTAACATTTTTCTATTATTTTAGCTATGATTTTTTTCATTTTACATTATAGTGTTTTAATCTATTATATGTGAATTTCACATACACATGTAACAAATTTTATCCTCTCTCTATTCCCTTTCTTCTATACCTCTTGAGCCCCAAACTAAACATTTACCCTGCTAAATGCATGTCTTCTTTGAGATCAATTAGTGTTGCCTATGTGTATATGAGCCCAGGGCCAACCTCAACTTTCAGTCACAAATAGCTCCTCAGATAAGTGTGAGACCAAGAATGTTGCCTGATTGAATGATTTGATATTGTAAAGGTCTTATGGAGGTAACTATGACTTCTGTGAGTTCCTAGTGTGTGGCTGTCTGTATCATGTTTGGATAACAATGATTTAACATATTCCTCACCAATTGGTGGCACTTACAGACTTTGGATCTTGCCTTTGGTTGTGGAGGTTCCTTTGAGCTCTGGAGAAGATAAGATACAGATGTCCTATGTAGGGGTAAAGACTCCATAGTCACTTCTCTTTTCTCAGACTAGTTGTGGTTCTCTTTAAAATGTTTGTTTATTGCAAAGGGAATTTGCCTTGATGTGGGGGAAAAGGTTGCACTAGTCTTTGGGTGTAAGGATAAGCACTTAAAGGGCAAGTTGAATATTCTTCTCACTTTAACAAAATTGCAGTGGTAGGATTTCCTGTAGTGTCTATGAACTCCCAAGCCCATGTCCTTGGCTTGGTCAATAGTATTAGGTATGAGTTCCTTCCCTCTATTGCATCATATTGCATCACTTGATCTGCTGGCCATTATTTTAGGATTACAGCTGTGTAGGGCTGTTGATAATTACCCCCCCAACACACACACTAAAATGCAGAGTACCTTCTGATAACAAGAAATAGGGAACCTTTGGGTTTATGTGTATAGCATTACAGGTTTTTCATGTCCCTTGGTGTTTAACTCCTCTCCTTGTAATAACTTTGTCCTTTTTCCCTAGAGATTGTTCAGGAAAATAAACCTGTCTAGAAGAGATTTCATTTAAACATCTTCCATGCCTTCTAACAAGCTCATCTTTTGGAAATATTGATGACATAAACACACACACACACACACACACACACACACACACACGCACGCACACACACACGCACGCACACACGCACACACGTAAAATTATCTGCATGCAGAAACAAGAAAATTATTTTAACTTTGGAATGACCCAATAGATATTTGGAAACTCAGTTATACTCAAGGTGGAAGATGTCTCAGTATTTAGTTCTTAATTTCTCATCTTCCCTTGTGTTCATCACTGTTTACTGAAGCTTGTGGAAAATGTCAGTTGTTATGGAGTTAATAAAAGACTGAAGCCTCTCCATTTAGGAGGAAACGCTTATCAGATTTGCCTTGTGCTTAATCTCAGCCTTTTGCTGTTATTGTAAATGTTAAAAATATTTAATAGCTAAGCACAGGGTAGCTTCTATAAATACTGAAATAAATGCCCTTTTTGCTGCTTCAACAAAACACCCTGAAAGGAGAAAAATTCATGCAGCCCTCATTGATTCTTATCATTTAGTCAATTTTACACATATTTGTGCAAACTAAGTATCTTTACTTTTGTTTGTTATTTTCACAGGAGCCAAGAATTTTGAACTGCGTGTCTACAATAAAGTAGTAGAAATGTTTTAGCATCTTTGTGTTTGTAGTAAAAAATGTGATTGTATAATTCACCACATCATTTATTAATAAAAGAAGTTGTGATTTCCCCCACTGAAGACAAATGCAAGGTATATGTTCTTGAGGTCAAAAGCTTGGAATACAAGGTAAGTATTCTTATGATGTGTTATGTTATTTCCTTAAGGTTAGAGTCTCATGAGGGATATGTGAACAAGGCAAAATAATGTGTGTTCCACTGGTAAAATGATGGAGTGGAGCATCGGTAGGTTTCTGATGTGGGTCAATGACACTATCACAGCAAGGGAATCCACTTGAGATTGAACTACAGACAAAACACTGCAAAGTCCATATTATTCAACACTGACTCATACTCTTCCTCCAAATATGTTATGGGTTCTTTTACACACTATCAATGAGGTAACTGGAGTCATTATTTGATCACTTCTGTTGCTATATCCCATTTATAAGTGATTATAACTTCTCTAAAAAGAGTAATGAACTTGGAAATTTTTGTATGACTGTACAAAAATGAAAAATAAAAGAAAATCACAGCCCAATAAAGGTCGGCTGATTAAATCTCTCTTTTTTTTTTTTTTGGAAAGATTATGAAATCATCCCATTTAATCCTTTTATTTTTGTGTGTGTGTGTAATTTGTAGCACATCTGTAACCAATTTAGAAAATGATGCTGACTCATGCCTTCCTATCACAAGGATTGACTTTTCCATATGAGATACTGCTTTCATGAATGTGGACACTAAATTTCTAATTGAGCCTTTTATACCCAGGAAGATGATACTTAAAACTAATAATTAATGTTCTCTATTGAAGTTCTCAGTTTCTGTTTTCTTATGTTTTACTACCTATGTCATTTAATAGAAAAACTTATTGCTTATTAAGAAGTTGATATTATGGGCTAGAAGATTTCTGAGCTATTTGAATTCAAAATATCATGGATGTGTAGTCAGAATTGTGGTTTCTTACAAGTCTCATAAGAAAGCGTTGAAATAATTGCTATGGACAGAAATATGTCAAATGCATTTGTAGATACTTGATGCAATTTCAAGTCAAATTCCTTAAGGTCTCCTGACAGTCCCATGCAGACTGAAAGTGTTTTGAGAGGTACAGATCATCTACCTAATGTTACAACATTATGGCAATGAGCTTTATGATCAAATAAATCACAATTATATTTTGAAGATACTCTTATCAGATAAAATGGGTTACAAAAATGTTTCTGTATTTGATATAATGAAGTCTTATTAATAGCATGGAAACTCAATTTTTGAAAAGTTATTTTTCAGTCATTAATGATGGCTATAATTCAAAATGTTTTAAATGAATTGAAGTTCAGGGATAACAATAATTCATAGAACCAATGAGGTCGTGAGAAACAATACTACTTGTACAATTAATAAAACCACAATAGAAGGAATAAAATTATCAACTGAAACTCTGTATTCTTATAAGGAAAACTCCAGAATTGTTTACTAAATATCCACTACAGGTTCAACCCTGTAGAAGAAAATGATGGTGACACTCCCCATGTCATGATGGAATCATGCTCACAACTTCCTAGCAAATCTTGTTCTTATGAGATGCCATCTTTGATAACAGCCCAGTGAAAGCATCAATGGGAGAGAGAAATAATGTCACAGAATTTGTCCTTCTGGGGCTCACTCAGGATCCTGCAGGTCAAAAAGTATTATTTGTCATGTTTTTGCTCATCTACATTGTGACAATGGTTGGCAACCTGCTCATTGTGCTGACGGTGATTGCCAGCCCCTCTTTGGGCTCCCCAATGTACTTCTTCCTTGCCTGTCTTTCATTCCTGGACATTGCTTATTCAACTTCCATCTCACCAAAGTTGATTATGGACTTGTTATGTGATGAAAAGTCTATCTCCTTCACAGCTTGCATGAGCCAGCTCTTTATAGAGCATTTATTTGGAGGTACTGAGATTGTCATTCTAGTGGCAATGGCCTATGATCGCTATGTGGCAATCTGCAAACCACTGCACTATTTGACCATCATGAATCGAAAGGTTTGTATCATTTTGTTGGGATTTTCCTGGGTTGGAGGTTTTACACACTCCATGATTCAAATTCTCTTTGTTTTCAAACTTCCTTTCTGTGGTCCAAATATTATTGACCACTTTATGTGTGACATGTCCCCATTATTGGGACTTGTGTGCACTGACACCTACTTCATTGGTCTCACCCTCATTGCCAATGGTGGAGCCATGTGCATTGTAGTCTTTATCCTTCTCATAGTGTCTTATGGAATTATCCTTAGATCTCTCAAGAATCATAGTCAGGAAGGGAGGCGCAAAGCCCTGTCTACCTGTAGCTCCCACATCATGGTAGTTACACTCTTTTTTGTTCCCTGCATTTTCATGTATGCCAGACCAGTTTATAACTTTTCTAGTGACAAATACATTACTGTATTTTATACAGTTTTCACTCCCATGTTAAATCCTTTAATCTACACTTTAAGAAATTCAGAGATGAAAAATTCTATGCAAAAACTCTGGTGTACACTGTTAACTATGGATAAAATAAGATTGTCTTGTCATTGAACATGTAACTAATACAAGAACAATCAGTGAAAAATTCTAACAGAATATAGTATCAATTATTTACAGGTAGTTAATTACTGCTGGGACAATAAGAATTAACCTTTCTTGGAGTTTAACTGCCTTATTTGTAATCCAGTGTAGAGAGATCAGACCTGAAACCACACACACACACACACACGCACACACACACACACACACACAAATGAATTAATCATGTTATACTTATGTACTTTTGTATACATTTATATTCATACATATATATTATAATAATCAACTAAACTCAGGAGACTATTAACAAGAATGAATAGACAGAAGATAGATTTAAGGAGAAGTAGCTGGGAAGCAAGAATGAGGGGGCTTATTATAATTTTTCTTTATTTAAAATATAACTAATAACAAAATAAGACAATAACTTCCATTTAACAGATCTCTCTGTGGTACTTTTTAGAATATAAATTCCTTTAAAAGAATAAAGTAACCTTCAGTGTTACAATCAATTAAATGTAAATTTTAGGAAATGTACAAAAGGCATATACTTTTCTTCCATAATGCAGAAATCTAAGTTCATTTGAACATAATTTATCTCAGTCAATATTGAAACAAGAATTAGCCAGAAAATTGCTAATTGTTATCATTTTAGAAATAAAGAGAATTTATGACCATTCACATTCATAAGAAAGGATTTTGGTTAATAGATATACTATGTGGACTTTGAAACTGTCTTATTCTCTATGGTATAATGTCTTTTAATTTTATGTGCTAGATTTAATTCATTTGCTTATATGGAATAACAATTTATTGATTAGTAATAGTCCATCTGTGTGTATTTAACAGTTTATTTCTTTCTAATTGTAGTTATTTATGTTGTTTCCTGATACTTAAAATTACGAGTAAAATATAAATTGTACATACAGATTTTATTCATGGATGGGCTTAGTTTAATCATAGATAAATACATATGAGTAGCAGAACCAAATTTAGTGGCCAACTTACCTTTGCCTTCATAAGAAACTGGCAGACTCTTTTCCATAATGTAACTTTTTCTTTTGAGCTGATGACAATTTAAAGTTTGTAAGAACTTCATATTGCTGAAGAATTGTTAGTTATTGTTTTAAATAATTACAAATGGAAAGAATCAGTATCATGTTTTTCAGATGCATGAATCATTGGAATCTGTTCGTATTTCTCCGTGTAAGCTCCTCCCCATCTTGCCTTTCCTCATTCTGGTTTCTCTTTCCCCAAACTGTTCTACTTCTGAGATACATGTTTCAACTCAATTTAGATTATACATATTGATTCCCTCATGAGCACTCTTCCTTTTACTTTTAAGTCATTTAGAGGCCTTCTTCACCGAAATGGTTTTTCATTTGAGGCAAGATTTTTGTGAACCTAAGAGAACATACATGTTTTAGGGTCTGGTTTACTTTGATTAAACAGATGATGCTCAGTTTCACTCATTTTTCTTATCATGAAATAATCTAAATTTCTAAAAAAAAAAAAAAGACATTTTAACTGATGAATTGTGTTATACTACATTTTAAATATTTCTGATTATTGTGAATTACAAGCAATAAATATGGTGTGCAAGTATCTCCCAGATACATTGATTTAGAATCTTTAGAATGGTATAACTGTGTTCCGTGGAAGTTTTAATTTTAGTTTTGTAATGCAGAAGGACCTGGGGGCAGGTGGGGATGGGAGCAGGATGAGTGGGTTTAGTCATGGAGAAAGGGAATGTGAATAGAGACACCTGGAATTGGGGTGCACTGGGGAACATTTGGAAGGCAGTGTGGAAACCTAGTGTAGTGAAAATTTCTAGTAGTCTACAAGGGTGACTCTAGTGGGAATTCCTAGTAATGGTGGATACAGAGTCTGAACTGGCCATCTTTTATAGTCAGGCAAAGTTTCCAGTTGTGGAACTGGGTTGAATTTGATTGAGTTGTTAACTGAGTAGGTTACCAAACAATCCAGAATGATACTAGGACAGAAAGTTCCTCCTGAAAAGTGAAATTAGAACCCTGTTGCCAAGGACCATATCCACATAGCTCATTAAATATAGAGAGGTTAAACTGGTGCCTTCATATAACTCCTATGTTCTAGTCTCTTTGGTGTGGGAAGGTATTCTTCAGGCTATGGAAAAGGAAACCAGCTACAAAATCCTTGACCTACAATCTGTCCTGCCTGCAAGATGTGCTGGGGCAATGATGACACAGAATTTGTAGGAGTGAAGAAACACTGATTTAAATTGAGGTCCACACAAAAGAGATTACCCATTCCCTACACTACTTGAATGACTGGGAACCAGAGATGGAATAGCTAGAGACCTAGGGTAGACTAGGGTACAACCAAACACAATTGGAAAAAGAAAAGAGAGAGAGAGAGAGAGAGAGAGAGAGAGAGAGAGAGAGAGAGAGAGAGAGAGAGAACAGAGAGAGAGAACAGAGAGAGAGAACAGAGAGAGAGAACAGAGAGAGAGAGAGAAAGAGAGAGAGAGAGAGAGAGAGAGAAAGGAAGGAAGACAGACAGAGACAGAAAGAAAGAAAGAAAGAAAGAAAGAAAAAAGAAAATCTATGAATCAATTATGACTTCAGCTTAGTAACAATTATAAAGATTTCTACCAAATGAGATTATGGATACACAATCAATTCTAGCTATTTCCTCCCTGTTCCAATTATGACCATATCTAAATTCCCTAGAAAGGCAACCTTAAGATAACCACTTCCACCCCCAAAGCTCAGGGAACTGGGACAACGAATCTTCCTAACTTCTCTAGGCTGAATACAGGAGTTGATATATCTTTGAGGGGGGGTTTAGGGAAAATGGAGGGTTGGTTGGCCTTAAGAAGGCCACAGCAATGATTGCTTTAGTCTCTGATGTCTGTGTCCTGACTGGATCTGGCTTAGAGTTCACAATATCAGGAGTTCAAGCAGGTCAGTTCAGCATGTCTGACAATGAGACTCACCAAGGTTGTATATTGTGTAATATACAAATCTCACAACAAAATTGTATTATCAAGATAAGTTTTTCATTTGATTCTCTAGAATCTAGTTCTTCAGGGAGTCTCCCTTCATCATATTTGGTCCACATTAATCTAGAAGGTAGATAGATATTAATCACCTTTTCTAAAAAGGCAAAGGCAAAACTTTTCTCCCAAATCAGCATATCCTTGAGCCAGTAACCAGAAAAACCTTTATTTTGACCTGTGTCTCAGAGGAGTAAATTAGCCACAAAACTCAAAATTACACCCATTTTGAAAATTAAAACAATCCGAACAAATGAAGTAAACTAAAATACTGTACGTGCCTATTCTTAGGCTTTTTCTATTTTGACATGCAGGATAATAACCCCAAATTCCTGTGGAGCTCATGTTAGGGAATATGAGTTAGTTATCTTGAAGACCTTATTATACCATCTTTAAAACCATTGATTCACACTTCTGTATATATCTGCTCGTAAGCAGGCAGCTAGTCAAACCAGGATTTAAACCCAAGATTTACATTAGAGTTTGAGTATCCTATAAGACTTACTAGAGCAATATATCTTTATACCATCTTTAAAGTAATAATTCAAGCTTTCACTCATGTCTGCCTGTAGGAAGCATGTAGATTTTACTTGTTAGGCTCACTGCCTGAGCAGCCATCCTGTTATACCATCTATCTGTTGAGCTCTCTTTACTTGAAGTCAATGACTAATTTTTCCTATCCTAGTTCCGAACCGCGGGCAAAATTCCCCCACGTGATTCAGACAAAAATCTGTATATAAATCTATCAGAACTGCCATCTTGTCTCTTTCCACAGGAGACCTCAGAGCCCTCTTTCGTTGTTACAAGGTTCATGGGCTTGAGTCCACGTGACTCATCCCAGCACCACCTTTCTCTCACTTAGAAAATAAAACTCTAATTCTCAGGCTAATAATCTTAAATATCTAGTGGATTCTTGCCCAACATGTTGGTTCATCACCTGCCACAGAAAATATTTTTTAAAAAAATGAATCCATGTTATTGCCATGGCTGGACAGGCACTGGCAGGTAATGGCAGGCCCATTCTCATCTCATGGACACTCTCTGACTCAGCTCCCAAGTCTCTCCCAGCTCACTATGTTCCCACTGGCGGGTCATTACCAAGTCAGCCCCATGCTTCGAAGCTCCCTGCTACTTTTAGGGTGCACATCAGGCAAACCCATGCTTTGCTGCCTTTCTCTCCAGAACCCAGCTGAGCTGCCACTGCGTGAAGGAAAACACCACACAAACTTAGTTCAGAAACAGTGGCAACTCAATTGCTGGGTGCAACAACTAGAATCCTAATTATGTAAGCCATATTAAATCTAAATCCTCTGGTGGAGAATCCTGGCAGATTCGACATCTAAACCAGGAGACACTAGTAGCTGCATCTTGTCTCTTTCCTGTCCCCTTCCAAAAGCTGCTAATTTGCATTTTAAATTATCCTAAACAGTTTGCAATAGCAACTTTCAAGGACCAGACCTTCACAGTACATTTTACATAAGTTGCATAGGTATAATACCTTAAACAAGAAATAGAATATATTGCAACAAAAATAATCTTAAATTAACCAATATACAAAATTCCAGATGAATATAAAAATATTGTTGGCTCTTTGTTACTTTCTAGTCTAAAAGTAGATTCAATAAACCAACCTTTTATCTTGTATTTCTATATACTCCTTTTCCCCACTTTTCTCCCATTTCTTCCCCTAACACTAGATAAAAGACAAAGGATAGAGTACAAAAAAGAAAGAGGGAAATCCTTGAATCTCACCTCCTCCTAAACTTTGTTTCCTCCCTCACCAAGTCCATTAACAACTTGCAAACAATCCTTTCCCTAAGCAATGACAAACATCTATCATCCACCTAACAACCAAATACCACTTACTCCAATTTTTGGGGAATGGGGCATTGTTCTCTTAAAATTGATGTTGCATACCTTTCAGAAGTTGAAGTTCCATTGGTAGAGACTCTATACCCATAGAAAATAGGACTCAGATAATTCAAGATTGATCTAACCCAAAATCCTTCTTTCTGCCATCCAGCTTCCATAGTAACAAATGGTACCATACAAGTTGTCAATGGAAGGAAGCCACTAATAATCCTGCTCAGCTGTGACATCTTTGATCCACAATAATGACCAATATAGCAATATGTTAGTTAGGATCCATATTGCAGTGATTACACCAAGACCAAAAATGGCTTGAGGAAAAACAATTTATTTCATCTACTGTTTCCAGGCAAAAGACCACCATTGATAGTCAAGTCAAGAATCCAATCAGGGTGGGAACCTGGAGACAAGAACTAATACAGAAGCTGTGGAGGAGTAAGCCTTACTGGCTTCCTGAGAGAGGAAATGAGGAAAATGGATGAAATCTAATTAGGGAGAAGAAAGAGAAATAAATGAAGAAGAATAGAGGAGGATAAATAACAGTAAGGGTATATGGAGAAGCTAGATTATCTATAATACACTAAGTCAGTGTATATATTTATATATGGACAAACCATAAACATATAGTTTAAAATTTTTACCATTAATGTTGACAATGTTTTCTCCAAGAGCTAGAGACTAACAGTAACCTCAACACCAGATATGAGGAGTTCTCCTTTGAGTTGTTGGTCTGAGTTGTATGTACTAGAGACATCCAACACTTTACAGGCTATTGCTATTACCCTTGGTTGCTCTCTAGAGGTGGAAGGTAGGTTCCTATTACAGAGGACACCATACATTTTAGTTACAGAACCCAAAGATCCATGAATGGGATCTGACTTGAATGCCTACTGCCTTAGGACTACATTTCATGGTACCAGAGGGCTCAGGGAAGATGGATGAAGAGAAAGTGGAACTACTGCTAAGAGCCAGAGGATTAGGAAGTTTGTTGTGGTACTATGTCTCCAATAATGTCAGATGCCACACCCATAACATCTCACTAACATGATGGCCTAAATATGAGCTGGCCAAGGACAACAACAATAAACATTCCATAGTGTATGGTGGAATATCAGAGTGCTTTAACATTACACAAAAACTATAGACAACTAACAAATGCTGAGCATGTCAGAAAGTCTTCCCTAGGACAGAGCTATTCTATGCTTATTCTATATGAAATAGCCCACCCTAAACAGACATACAAGTAATAGTATATACACTGATCAGGCTATATTTAGGAATAAATTTGTATATACTTATATACATGCTTATAACAACAACTAGTGATGTGATGGGGAAAGAGTCCATGAATTTGAATGAGAGAAAGAGTATGTGGGACAGTTTAATGGAAGAAAAAAGGAGATTGATACAATATATTAAATGTGGCAAATAAAAGAAATAATTTTGAAAATCAGAAATATAGTAATAATGTAAATGTCATTGCAGAGTATATATCTAAAGTACATGAAATCTGAATACAAAAGAGATATCTGTAGCTCAGTTATATTAAATCTAGATACAATAGCTAAATTTTGAAATCAGCACACATCTAGGTCTTACCAGATTATAAACATAATTGGGGTAGTAGCTTGAAATATGAGATGAAGGTCAACTGATACAAAGTAGCAAATACATAGGATATTTGGAAAAATCTAGTATAAAAGTTGTCAACTTTTGTCATCAATAGTATAGTTTTGACTTTTTTTTGAATTAAGGAGATTATTGTATTTCTTGCCATAGAGGAGAAAGGTAAATAAATATAAGGAGTAGATAGATAAATGCATAAAATCAAAGAAAAGTATTTCATGCATGCAAATTTATGTGTTTGTATCATGATGCTATTTGCTAAATATAAACAGTAAATAGGAATACAGTTCAAGAATAGGCTAATTAATTACAAGGTTAGGATGCCAATTTCATGTATTTGTATGGTATTAGGAAGTAAATTCTTTATTCCAGGTCTTCTGTTTGTTGGTTATAGTTATGTGGTGTTCAGCAACCAATTTTAGGGGCTTGGAACAAGTTCTGCTAGTATTGCCTGAACCTGAATCAAAAGGCTGTATAAGTTGGATGGAGAATTTCAGGTAGGCAGACTCCTGAATCTCCTGGTAACCTGAAGTAGGTGGAGATTCCATGGCTCCAAACCTTTTGGGAGCTGTAGGTTCCAAACAAAAGAAAAGGGGCCAGGTGTTAGTGGTAGTTTTTAGAAAGCAGCTGTGAATGTTAGGTGTCTTGAATGGAAGGAGGGAGGAAGGAGAGAGAAAGGTATTGAAAACTGAAGGACAAAAAAGTCAGATCAGCTATAAAGACAGTCTCATTCCAAGTACACTTGATTATTTAACAGAAAAGACCACAACGGTCAGCCCAGACTATTATAACCAGCAAAACTACCATGATTACAAAAAAGACGAAAGGATTTTGTGATCACTGGGCCAAGCATCACAGAATACTAAAAGCAATACATCAATTTAAAAAGCAAAACTTACCTAAATAATCCCAGGAAACAAATAAAATGCTAGGATAAAATATTAAAGAGATCTGAGAATAAGTCCCAATATATTTTTCTTATAGGAGCATATACAGATCTTGAGTTCTTACAAACATTGTCTGATATATTGATGTTTTAATTTCATTCTTATAGGCTAAGACAGAAAGTTCCCCAAATAAGACAGAAAGGTAGAGAATTTGGTTTAAAAATGAACCATTCTCTACCTGTCAGTGATAATTGGAACCTCAGAAATACGATCACACCAGATGGTTATTCCAAAATAAATATACACATCTGTGCATCTTTTCACAGTTGCTAATAAGAAAGGAGCAATTAAAGATAGATATATATGGAGGTTAGTTTTATCCATTTGCAAGCTAAGTTGAAAATGGACATAAGGTCCTTGTGACCAGAAAATCTGATTTGTAAATAAATACATGATCACGGTGATATTTGTTCACTGGATCTGATGACATGCATAATTACAAGGATAACACTGTAGACCTAGAAATTGTTCCTGTTTGAAAAGTAACAATTTCTTTCCCATAGAAACAATTATTCAATTAATAATGGCTTGAGATTAAGTAATTTAATGAATGGAATAAAATCATGATGACTTCATCTCATAGAGATTCAGAATTCAAACAATTCCACTTCTTCAGAACAGAACTGTGATTGGCTGCTTTTTAAAAAATTATAATGTCAGATACAACAGCTATTAAAGTTCTAAGTTGTCTTCCTCAGAGCCTCAGTGCTTCTTTGTTAACATCTCTCTCACTGCCAGAGTAAAGTTGTCCTCTGCAATTTCCAGCTTGGAAAGGAGACTGGATTACTTTTCCTCTTTAGAATGTTTTACACTAACTTGCCTTACCTAAGTATTTCATAATGTGTGACTCTTAGTTACTAATCACCTTATTCTGGATTTTTTTTTCCACATTATGAGTTTCTCATTTCCCTTGGCATTTATCTACTTTCTTTCTTTGCAATATCTGAGCCTTTATCCTCTGGAGATTATTCAGATAAAGAAAACTATCCAGGAGAGATTTCTTCATTTGCGTTTGCTCCAAGTATTATAACAAACTAATTTGTAATGATTCTGAAATCTTTTATGTTGCATATTGTGATAACGCAATGCATTGTCTGCCCATGAAAAATTATCTACACAAATAAGTGGATGCCACAGGAGAATTCTGAAAACCCAGCTGTCTTTACTGGTATTTAGTCTGTGTGATGTCAAATTTTCTATAAATGTGTATCACTGCTCAAAGAAGTTTGTATAAAGTACAATCTGCCTTGGGTGATAATTTTGAGATATAGAGTAATTTTTTTTATGTAGAAGAGAAGATAATTGAGAAGACTTGTGAGTGAATAAAAGACTGAAGAGGCTTCTCTCAACTTGTAAGAAAACTTTATCCCCAGTTTTGCTGTGAGATTAATCTGGTTTCTCTTCTTAGATAAAATATTTAATAGTTAAGGTTATAGAATTTATTCTCAATCATAAAATCAGGGTCTTTTATGATGATTCACCAAAAGGAGAAAATTCACATATCATTACTTAATTTCTTTTTTTTATGTTGCTGAAGATTTGTAATATCAAAAACTAGGTTTGGAGTGATTTATTTTAACTTATGTGGACAACTATAACAACTTTACTTTTCGATATTTTCATAGCAAATTTATTTAACTACCTTTATATAAGCATTGATATTTACATTTATGTGTCTTTATATCTATTTACAAGTTCACTTATGTGTTTATACTTAACAGCCATCTTTATTATCATAGGTCATGACTTTTCCTTCAAGGTCAAATCCAAGACCTGAGTTCTTGAAATCATGTATTAGGTGGTGCCAGTTGAATATTCTTTTTATTTTTTGAAGTACTTGTAATATTTTAAAGTTACATCTTATAAAAGACATACAAATAGGGAAAATAAAAGTGACAAATACAGAATTTAATTGGAGCATACCTATGGACATTTTGTTTTTAATTTCATAATATTATTAGTATTTATTTTCCATATTATCATATAAAAAGTTTTATATGTCATATATGTAACAATAAAGAGAAAATTTACATGGTTTTGTAGATTATATTTTATGAAATGTTTAACAGATAGATATGCAATATATTTTTTATACAAAAGTACATATTTTATATGTTATAGTAAAAGGGAAATTATCATTTGTTCTTGAGGCCCAATATACATTTTTTGTATACATCTTAAAATGATGCCAGGCAATGTATTAGTATATACAAATATCGAAACTTGTGGTCAGATTATCCCTAATAAGCGATAACCTAGATTTATGTTATTATTATGTTAAGTTTCTACCATGTTCTTAAACACTGCATTAAATTATTTTTAGAAAAATCTTAATGGCTAATGTTTAAAATAAAATTTTCCTGTTCTACAATTTTATAGTATTATCCTTTGAAAAAAAATTGTTAATAAATTTAAGGAATCATCTTTGATCGTAATATAATTATTAAACTGGACATAGGAGATTTGACCCAGTGAAATTCAGCACTGATAGTTAATGAGAGTCAAGGTATAACATATGACAAGGTCATATGCAAGGGTCAGTACTGAACACAATGCTTCAGTCTTAAGTCACTGAGCAGCTGAACTGTTTTCCGTTTTTAGTTTCTACAAATCCAGATCTGAATGAGATGTTGGCCACAATGAGATTGATACACACAGAGGCAGCATCAGGTCTGTCTTCTCAAGAAAACTTCACAACCTCTTTTACTATGAAATGCATTCAAACATTGTCATATTCACTTGTTTCTAGAAAAAAATCACCTCTTCACAGGTAAATAGTCTTTGTACCTATTAGTGATAAAGTGTATAATTTCCTAGAACTCACACAATATTAAAAGCATAGTGTTATTTTTATCTCAGACTGAAGGCAATAGTTCTTTTGTTGAAATGAATGATGATGACTTATTGTTGGTGATCACAGTTAAATAAATACTCAGAAATTTTTATAAGACATATCACCTTTATGTTAACTAGGCTGCTTTTTATTCTTTCAGAGAAAGGAGATTCTAAGTGTTCTCCCCTGGTAGAAATGAGGAAGTAGACCATTGACAAAATTATTGTGTGGTAGAAGTTCATCTTCACAGCAATGGAAAGAAGCTTGGATTAAAAAATAAACCCATATGGCTTCACAGCCCATGTTATTTACCACTGGCCCTGGGTTGTCATTTCCTGGGAAGGTATTGCTTTTATGGATGTGAATACTGAATTTCTAACAGCAACTTCTACCTGGGAGGATGATACTTAAAACCAATAATGTGTGTTCTTTACCCAGTTCTCAGTTTATGTTTTACCACCTATGCCATTTAAGTGCGAGAAAAAGCTAACTGCAGATGATAGAAGAGTTCTGAATTATTTGAATTCAGTAAATTCAAGAATGTGCGACTAGAATTATAGTTCCAAAGAAGTCTCCTAAAAATAGTTGTAATAATAGCTGTAGACAGAAATGTGACAAATGCATATGTAGTTATTTGATGCAGTTTCAAATCAAATCTCTTAGGATTTCATGACAGTCCCATGTTGACTGAAAGTCTTATGAGAAGTACAGATCATCTGCCTAATGTTCAATCAGCTTTGTGATCCTAGAAATAGAGAGAATATACTGAAGATATTTTTACCAGATAAAATAACATAAAATTAATTTAGATATTGAAGTTTATGATAACTTAGAAATCAGATTCCTGAAATGTGGCAGCTGTCTTTTTGTCATTGCTGACAACTGTGACTGTACAATGTGTTTTAAATAGTTCATAGTGTATAAATGACTCTAATACATAGAGCTAATAAAGTCATGAGAAAAAGAACACTACTTGATAAAACCATAATAGGGAAATAAAACATTCAAAGGAAAGTTTTATTTAGTTTCTTGGTGAACCAAAAACTTGTTTACTAATTTCACACTAGAGCTTATCACTGTAGAAGACAATGATGAAGATGTTTGCCATGTCATAATAAAATCATGTTCTTAACTCTACCCCAGATTTTGTTTTTAGGAACTGCCATCTCTAATATAATCCACTGACAGGACTGATGGGAGAGAAAAATAATATCACAGAATTTATTCTCCTGGGTCTCACTCAGGATCCTGCTGGGAGAAAAATATTGGTTTTCATTTTTTTACTCATCTACATTGTGACCATGGTGGGCAACCTGCTTATTGTGGTGACAGTCATTACCAGCCCCTCCTTGGGTTCTCCAATGTACTTCTTCCTCGCCTCTCTATCACTCTTGGATGCTCTTTTCTCCACTGCCATCTCACCCAAGTTGATTGTGGATTTATTCTGTGATCAAAAGACCATCTCCTTTACAGCTTGCATGAGCCAGCTCTTTATAGAGCATTTATTTGGTGGTGTTGATATTGTTATTCTGGTGGCAATGGCTTATGATCGCTATGTGGCAATCTGTAAGCCACTGCACTATTTGGCCATCATGAATCGAAGGGTTTGCATCACTTTGTTGATTATTGCCTGGATTGGAGGTTTTACACACTCTCTGATTCAAATTGTCTTTGTATACAACCTTCCTTTTTGTGGCCCTAATGTTATTGATCATTTCATTTGTGACATGTCTCCATTATTGGTACTTGCATGCACAGACACCTACTTCATTGGCCTCACTGTTATTGCTAATGGTGGAGCCATGTGTATTGTGATCTTCACCCTCCTCCTAGGCTCCTATGGAATCATCCTAAGATCTCTTAATACTCAAAGTCAGGAAGGGAGGCGCAAAGCCCTCTCCACATGCAGCTCCCACATCCTAGTAGTTATCCTCTTTTTTGTTCCATGTATTTTTATGTATGCCCGACCAGTTTACAACTTTCCCATCGATAAATGTATTACTGTTTTTTATACAATTATCACTCCCATGTTGAATCCTTTAATATATACCTTAAGAAATTCAGAGATGAAAACTTGTATGAAAAAGCTCTGGTGCAAAATTCTACCTGCAGATTAAACTGTAAAGTATCTCTGGTGAAATTACTTTACTTTTTATTTGAATAAAATCAATTAGGAATAATTCTTAGGATTATGACACTATCTACTTATGAATTAATCTAGGGTACAATTCTTTATGCAAATATTTTGAAAATGAAATTTTCCATAGAGACATCAATCAGTATGACATTATTTCAGTGTTATAAACAAAGGGTATGTGGTCTTGTCCATTGAAAAACAAAACTATGTTCCTAATGAGCATACTTGATCTGTCTTGAAATTTAAATAGGAGTTATTACAAAAGGATTCATTCTTATAAATTGAGAAATGATAAAACAATATTGGATGTTTATGGTCACTCAGTCTCTCCTGAACGTTGTAGGATTGTAGCTAACAGACACATTTCTAGGACTAAAAGAAAGGTTTGAGATAGCAATCACTCATTAATCCATCTGAACAGCACAACTGTGTAGCTACAATATGCACATTGCTACAAGATGACTCCCATTCCTCATGGCATAGTTGTGCATCTACAATATGTACACTGACTCCTTTTCCTCATGTCAGTGTCTCTACTCTTCCAAGTTTTTGGATTGAAGATTATGCTGTGCCTAGTTTAAACTAATAGTTTAGGAAAAAAATTAATGAACAGTTTGTTAGATCATTTGCAGCTGATGAAGAAACCAGATTCTGGTTATTAAAGGTATGCTAAGCTTATAAGTAACTTTTTGTGATCTTCTTGACTATTTAACATGTTCTATTTCCCAAATATTTTAAAAAGTCGTTTCTCACACTATCTTTTTTATTAATTAATTTTTTACACTCCATATTTTATTCCCTGCCCTGATCCACCCTCCAACTGCTCCACATTCCATACCTGCTCTCCAACCCCCTGTCTCCACATGAATGTCCCTACCCCCTCTACTCCATCTGACCTGTAAAGTTCCTGGGGCCTCCAGTCTCTTGAGGGTTAGGTGCATCATCTCTGAATAAGCACAGACCCAGAAGTCCTCTACTGTATGTGTGTTGGGGACTTCATATCAGCTGGTGTATGCTGTCTGTTTGGTGGTTCAGTATTTGAGAGATCTTGGGGGTCCAGATTAATTGAGACTTCTGGTCCTCCTACAGGATCGCCATTCTCCTCAGTTTCTTTCAGCCTTCCCTAATTCAACAACAGGGGTCAGCTGCTTCTATCCATTGGTTAGGTGCAAACATCTGCATCTGACTCTTTCAGCTGCTTGCTCGGTCTTTCAGAGGGCTGTCATGATAGGTCTGTTAATGATTGTGAATTGACAAGGTACTGTAGAAGCATCTTCTTCCCAAATGTGTTTTCACCATCAACATTTTACTTATACACTTACAAAAATGTACTTTGTGTATTCAATTTTTTTGACATATGCAAAACATCCCTGAGTGTTATCAGTACATAATTATTCTAGAACAAAAAAGGAGTGGAGATTGTTTTGACTGCAATAGGGAACCATCATGTATGGTTTGCAGGAGTTTATTTTCTTGTTTTGCTTTGCATTTTTTAAAATAAATTTTATTGTGTATTTAATGTACCTGTTGTTGTGCTGTGTCTCTAATTGATGAGAAGGCCTGTTAGGGGATAGATCAGCCATCTCGTCACCTGGCATATTTAGTCTTAGTTTTGCTTTGGTTGCAAGGGTAAGGCCAAGGCCAGATAATGCCTATACCATCGGAATCTATCAAATGCAGGTCAATTTCATTACCGGTCATCTCATGTCCACTAGCTGGAGCATCTGATGAAAAGAAAAAGTTTAGAGAGCTAATTGTGGTGAGATTAATTTCTTTTTATATAAAATTTCACTTAAAGGTTTTTAAACAATATGTTTACAATTTCCCATCTCTCCCATCCCCAACACTTCTGGATCTTTCTCAACTTCCTCTCCATCCATATTATTTTTTCTCTCTTTCTTACTCAAAATGAAAGAAGAGAAAAGAAAATAAAAACAAATAAACAAGAAAATCTAAGGCATAATACCAAGTAAACAAACAAACAAACAAATAAAACCATGGAACCCTTTGGTGTTGGCCAACTACTCCTAAGCATGGGGCCTAGCCTGTAATGTGATTGTGCACTCAGTAATTCTCCATTTGAAAAAAAAAAAAAGTATCTTTTTCATTTTCAGCCAGGAGGTATCAGTTGCAAATAGCTCCATGGGTAAGGATGGGACTCTGTGTGCACTTCCTATTTTTGTGTTTGGACTTTGTATGATTGGACCTGTGTAGGTCTTAGGTGTTCTTTCCCAGATACTCATATGTATATCAAACCTGTTGTGTCTGGAAGATACCCCTTTCTAGAAATATTCCACCATTTCTGACTCTTACAATCTCTCTGACTCTTTTTCCATGCAAATTCCTGAGCCTTCAGGGTCGGAGGGTAGGAGTTTGAGGAAGACATACTATCTTGTTTTAACTTAAAATTTTGGGGAATTATAATGTGTATGTGTGCGTGTGTGTGTGTGTGTGTGTGTGTGTGTGTGTGTGCTTATATATAAATATATGTTAGTATGTATAAACGCTGTGCAATGGCATTTACATTTGTGTTTTCAAGGATAACCATTTGCTTTCAGGTAACCAATTGATAGGCTCTTTCCAGGGAAGATGGCTCTTCTGTTTCCCAACCTTCCTTAATTGCCTGTTGTTCGTTGTACAAGTTTGAGGCCTCCTGGACTTTTATCATCAAGTCTTGTGTGTCTTTGGTACACTTTTGTCAACTTTTGCTTGGGCAGTCATGTTCATGAGATTTACGTTGCTGAGTACACAATCTCACTGCAAAGTCTATGATCTTATTGTTCTTAGAATCTTTTTTACCAACTCTTTTACAAAGTCCTTGTGCCTTAGGTGCAGGAGATTTTGTATCTGTATTCATTGAGAATGGGCTCTACAACTCACTATTCTGAATGTTTTTTTTTTTTTTTTAAATGGTCTCCATCTACTGATGGTCAGTGTTTATTGTTAGGGGATTATGGGGTTTGGTAAATTAATGGTTGCAGTTTCTCCTGCCAATAATGAGTAGTTACCTGGGTTTCCAGTACCAACATTCCTTTTCTCTTGGTGATCTGATCATAAGTCCATTTAGAGAGCTGTTGGTTACTGCCAAGGCATGTGTGATATCGGTGTGTTGCTTGCTATGGTGGCAGAATATCCTGCTGTGCTGGAAGTTCGTGTTGTTCATAGGTGTTATTGCTGGGTAGGATTGTTGATCAACTCTTTACTTTGCAATTCCACATGGTGCCTTTTGTTACCATAAAAGTTAGTTCTCAGGGAGAATACATTCAAATTTGTTCTAGCTCAGGGGTCTCATTTTTGTAGTGTCTTTACTACCTTCTACTACATTTGGTAAATAAGGGCAGCAGGAATAAGTCATATATTAGGAAATCTCTTAGACAGCCCTAGCGATGACTCAAAATTTGGCTTCTCATGACTGGTATTGGGGTCTTGGGCTTTTGGAGGGAATACTATTAGCACAGATGAGAAAAAAAATCATTAAATCTATATTTGTATGGTTATATACTGAATTATATGAATTTTAGGATTTTAGATAAATATTTACTATATGACTCCTTTTTGCTTTTTTAGCCATCCACATTGGTATTTTACTACTTCCCTCCCCCAGAATTTACCTCTTACCCCCTTCTCTAACAATTCCTCTGCTTCCTGTTTCCCCCTCAGATTACATGTACACTGCTATTCCCTTCACCCCCTTCTCACGTCCATCCGTATTTAACTTCCTCCTCCCTCCTAACGAGCACCACCATTTGCCAATTTCCCTCATCAAATTATTTGTATTCTGTTATTCCTTTTTCTATTGTTCTCCAGCATCTGTAGCCTGGCAATGGTCTCTATTTACTGTTTTGGTTTCTGTAGTTACTACAGTCTATTTACTCATAAATGAAAAATTAGAGCTTAGTACCTCCAATGAGGAACAATATACTACTTTTGTCTTTCTAGATCTGGATTACATCACTCAGTATGATCTTTTCTAGTTCTGGGTATTCAAATGCAAAGTTTGTGATTTTATTTTTCTTTACTGCTGAGTAGTATTCTATAGTGTACGTGTGTCACATTTTTATCATCCATTTATCAGTTGTAGGACATTAAGGTTGCTTCCATTTCCTAGTTATTGTGACTAAAGAAGCAATGACATAGCTTAACAAATGGTGATTAGAATGTCCTTTGAGGATATGCTAAGGAGTGGTATAGCTGTGTCATGTGGCAGATTTAATTTTTGCTTTTTGAAAGTTCTTCACACTAACTATGCAGTAGCTACACCAGTTTACAATCCACCAACAGTGAAGAACAGTTCTATTTTTCCAGTATCCCCTCCCAGTTTATTGTCTCCTTTTCCATTGATCTTGGCCATTCAGACTGGGTAAAATAAAATCTCAAAGTGGTTTTGATTTGTATTTCCTAGTACTATCTATCTCCCTCTCCCTCTCCCTCTCCGTCTCCCTCTCCCTCTCCCTCTCCCTCTCC
>NC_034592.1:74565095-74593191 GCF_900095145.1 Mus pahari | reverse complement strand
CCTCTCCCTCTCCCTCTCCCTCTCCCTCTCCCTTCACTTTTCCCTCTCTCCCTTCACTTTTCCCTCTCTTTCTTATTTGCTTCTTTGTTTTTAGTGTTCTTTGTAATCCTGGATATTAAGCTCTGTCAGATATAAAGCTAGCAAACATTATCTTCCATTCTGTGGGATTTTTTTGTCACCTGAATGATTGCTTCTTTTGTTGTGAAGAACCTTGTTGGTTTCATAAAGTTGCATTTGTCAGTTATTGGACTTAATTCTTGAACAAATGAAGCTCTATTCAAAAGGCCTTTCATATTTGTCCATCATGTAGAATATTGCACATATTTTCTTCTAGCACTTTTAGTGTCTTAAGTTTCAGGTTTATGTGTTTGATCCATTTGTAGTTATTCTTTTTGTACAAGGTGATAAATACAAGACTAATTTCACCTTTTGTTCAACAGATGGGTATCCACTGTTTTCAGCACCATCTGTTAAAGATGAGTTCTTTTACCAGGGGATATATTTGTTCCCTTTGTCAGATATTAAATGGGTAAAAATGATGGATTCTTGTATTTGGTCTTAAATCTTGCTCCATTGTTCTGCAGAAATATTTTTTTTTGTGCCAATGCCATATTGTTTTTATTGTCATGGTTCTGTAATGTATTTTAAGATCTGGAATTTTAGTAAACACAACATTGTGGGTTTGCTTTTTGTTATTTGTTTGAATATTTGTTTTGGCTGAGGTTTGTCTTTGCTATCTGGAGCACTTTGTGGTTCCATATGAATTTTAGAATTGTGGTATTTTTTTCTATGTCTGAGGAGAATGAGATGAAGATTGTGATTTGAATTGCATTGAATACTATAAATAGATATTGGTAGGATGGTCATTTTCACAGTAGTAATTCCAACACCGTATGGACATTTGATGTATTTTCATTTTGTAGTTTCTTTTCCTATCTATCTTTTCCTAAGTTTGAAATTTAATTGTAGATGACTTTTATTCCCTTGATTAGGGTTATGTATAGATACTTAATTTTCTTTGAGGTCATTGTGCAATGGATTGTAGCAATGGTACTTTTCTCTGTATTTTGGTGGAGGTGTATGGAAAAGCAAATGATTTTTGCATGTTGTTCTGTATATTACCACACTGTTGAATCTTTTCATCTTTTCTAGATGTTCACTCATACAATTTTTGGGATCTCTAATGTATAATAGGCATCACCTACAAATAGGGATGTTTGACTTCTTTCTTCCCTATTTGCATCTCTTTAAGTTTCTTCCCTTGACTTCTCCTCAAACTAATAATTTGATGACAATATTGAGAATGAGAGGGGAGAGTGGACATTCCTGTCTCCTTTCCTATCTCAGTGTGATTGTATCAATCTTTTCTCCATTTAGGGTGATGATGGCTGTGAGTTTCTCCTACATAGTTTTTATTGTTTTGAGAAATGTGCCTTCTAGCTCTGCATTCTCAAGGACTTTTAGTCATGAAGGCATTTTGGATTTTGTCAAAGGTTTTTTTCAGCATCTGTTTAGGTGATCGTGTGATTGTCTTTAAGTCATTTTATGTAATTTATTGCATATATTATCTATGTATGTTGAACCTTCCTGCATTTCAGGCATGAAGGAAAATTGATTATAGTGAGCAGTATGTTTGATATATGCCTCTATTATAATTACAAGTATTTTATTGAGTATTTTTAGTCAGTGTTTATCATTGATATTGACCTGTGGTTTTTTATTATGTTTTTTACTTGGCTTAGAAAATAACGTGATACCTGATTTATGGAAGAAATTTGAGAGGGTTCTCTTTCTCTCTTCTTCTTCTTCTTCTTCTTCTTCTTCTTCTTCTTCTTCTTCTTCTTCTTCTTCTTCTTCTTCTTCTTCTTCTTCTTTTTCCTCCTCTTCCTCCTCCTCTTCCATTATTTAATATTTTAAGAAGGAATGACTGCAGTTCTTTGAATGTCTTGTCAAAAATTTGTGAATTAATCTGATACTGGACAGACCCTTTCTTTCTTTCTTTCTTTCTTCCTTCCCTCCTTCCTCCCTCCTTCTCGCCATCCCTCCCTCCCTCCTTCCCCTTCCTTTCTTCCTTCCTTCCTTTTTCCTTCCTTTTTTCCTTCCTTTTTTTCTTTCTTTCTTTCTTTCTTTCTTTCTTTCTTTCTTTCTTTCTTTCTTTCTTTCTTTCTTCTTTCATGTGGAAGGTTTTTTATTCTTATTTCAATGTCCTCATTTTTTATGGGTCTATTTGGGTTGTTGATTTCTTCATTTAATTTTGATGGTTTGGCTGAATCTAGAAATTCAAATCTTTTAGGTTTTTCAGCTTCATGATATTCAAGATTTAAAAATATTATTTTACAATATTCTCATAATGTTTTTTACACATTTCTGATTCTGTTAAATTAGGTCCTCTTTTTCTTTGTTTTTTTTTGTTTTGTTGAGCAAAGGTTTGCCTTTTATTTTTTTATCTTCTTAATGAACTCCCTGCTGAATTAGTTGTTGCCATTTCTTTTGTTGTTGTCTTTTGGTTTTTGGTTCCATTTTTATCAATTCTTGTGCTGATTTTTATTATGTCTTACCATCAATTTGATTTGATTTTGTTTTTTCTTGTTTTTCTAAATATTGAATTATATAATTAAGCCATTTATTTGTGGACTTTTTGATTTTTTTTTTTTTGATGTAGGCACACAGAGTCATGATTTGCCTTGTTGGTTTGCTTTCTGTGTGTTCCAGAGATTCTGTTGTGTTTTATTTTTCTTTGATTCTAGGAAATCTTTTATCTCTAACTTGATTTCTTTGACTCATTATTAAGTAGTAAGCTGTTGAATCTTCATAAGATTTCATAAATACTGGAGATTTTCATGCTGTTAAGTTTTTTGGGGGGGATGCAGTGATTTTAAGTCTTTTTGAATTTGCAAAGATTTGTTTTTGTCTCCTAGGATGTGGTCTACTTTAGAAAAACTTCCATTGCTGCTGAACAGAATGTGCTTTCCTTCCAGTTTGTGTAGAACGTTCTGTAGATATCTGTTAAATCCATTTGACACATGTTATCAATGAATTCTGATATTTTTTTATTTGTTTGTCTACTGGAGAAAATGTGGTATTGCTGTTACCTGGTATTAATTTATTAATGTTAATCTATTTCTTTAATTTTGGTAGTATTTTTTTATGAAATTGTGTTTTCCTGAGATTGGTAAATATGTACTTAGGATAGTCATGTTTTCTTGTTAACTGTTCCTGTCTTAGTTGTGAAGAGATGCCATGACTATGGCGACTCTTCTAAAGGAAAACATTCAATTTGGGCTGGCTTACAGTTTTAGAGGTTTAAGTGATTATTCTCATTGGCAGAAAGTATGAGGCATACAGGCAAACATGGTGCTGTAGAAGTTGCTGAGAGTTCTACTCCTGGGTTGGCAGGATTGGAAGTGAAGTGAACCACCAGACATAGTTTGAGCTTCTGAAACCATAAAACCCTCTAGTGATACAGTTCTTCCAACAAAATAATACCTTCTCCAACAAGGCCACATTTGCTAATAGTGCCACTTATATTGGACCAAGTGTTCAAACACATGAATCTATGGGGATCATTCCTTTCAAACGACCACAGTTCCTTTGAGGAGACTGAAGTATCTCTTATCTCTCTTTTGATTAGTTTTAGCTTCAAATCTACTTTGTCAGATATTAGGATATTGATGCCTGCCTGCTTTCTGGTTCCATGTGGTTGGATTATTATTATTTTTAATCCCTTTATTCTAAGGTGGTTCCCATGTTTAAACTAAGACATGTTTCTCATAGGCAGCAGATAGATGCATTTTGTTTCCTAATCAATTCACCCAGTCTATGTT
Organism: Mus pahari; assembly: GCF_900095145.1. Lineage (NCBI taxonomy): Eukaryota > Metazoa > Chordata > Mammalia > Rodentia > Muridae > Mus > Mus pahari. The sequence continues at coordinate 74,589,367 of NC_034592.1, read as the reverse complement.
ACTTGACTGGAGAATTAAGGCTATTGATGTTTAAAAGTTATTAAAATGTGTGTGCTAGTCAGTCACTGCATTGTTGATTTTTGTCAGATAAACTTTAGAATTGATTTATGTAAATGATTCATGGATGTGCCATTTTTATTTGGTACCACCAAACCATCTCTGATCCAATAGCTTGACATATATTTATTTATGAATGCTAGGCTTTATATCTTAGGTTTGTTCCAAATTAGCTTGTGTAATTTAATTAATCCATTTACTCTAATATAAGTTTTGCCTCGTGGCCCATTATTTCTCCTTCATTCCTTGTACCCATTCCTTCCTCTGTGTCTGGCTGAAAAAAAAAATTCTTGTTCTTCATTCTTTCCCAGAGATCTTATCTCTGTTACCTTTCATTTTCCGCTCCAACATAGGCTGTCATATCTTCATTAGATAAGTCATAAGGTGATGAAGAAGAATATTTACAAAACACTGAAATAGGTGGTGCTTCATAAAGCTAACAGCACCAAAGTCCAGACAGTACTCAGCACTCTACTGATGCAAAAACAAACATTTGAAATAATATAAAAACAACCTTTATACAATATACAAGAGGATTATCTCAATATTTCCCCATCTTTGTTCAATAAAAACTATTGCTCTAATATCAATAAACTATATATAATAAGAACAATTACAAGAACTATCAGATAAGAATTACAGAGACAGCATCATTTGTACTTAGCTAACTTGCAGAAAGTATTCCACTCTCTATCCTACATTGATGAGTCCAAAGTTCTGTACCAAAATCACTTTCTAACAAAACTTGCATTTATCAACCTAAAAACATTTTTTAAACTGTGAAATAGTTTCTAATATCTTAAGCAACTTAGGCTTAATGTGAGACTATAAGTATCTATCCTTCAACCTTATCAGAGAGATAAGGAGGATAAATATTACCTAAGTAAACAGGGGGTACAGAATAAGCAACTTCAAAAACTATAGAAATGACAGAAACTTTTAGCTGTCTGGACATTCATTCAAGATTCCTCTGCTATATTGGAATATCCATCTTCTGCCTACAGGCCCAGAATATCTGACAGACTTATTGTGAAGCAACAATTGTGAAGGATTGAGTTACCTTGTCTTGGCAAAGTTCAGAAGTCAACTTCCCAGAGCCCTGCTTGTTCACAGTTTGGACAGCATGTAGCCAGCTAGCAAGGCAAGGGCAGTTTTTAGCTGTGTCACATACGAAACAAACTGCATCTGGAGGTTCTTTGATACTTATCATCTTCTTTGAAGTAGACTGAGGGTGCTGCCAGGAGCAGATGTGTCTCACTGTCATGAAAAGCCTTGTTATTAATAGATATTCTGTAGGTCTCTGAAGTATTTGAAGACCATCTATCTATCTAAAATATATCTGAATATAAATCTTGCTTGTTTTTAACTACTTCCTATCTGAATAACTTTGAAAACACATATAGGAGTAATAAAGCTTATTTCTGTAAATAACTAAACTAGTACCTAACGTGGCAGTAAGTTTGATTGACTACTAACCCTCCTTTCTTAATTAATCTATACATTTTGTAATACTAGTTTTCAAGGATGAAAACTTTATATTTTTAAAATGACATGTATGAGTATAAAACCTTAGAGAAGATTTGAAACATGTACAATCTGTATGCCCATAACAAAAACAACCTTAAATTTCTATCAATAGTCAAAAATCCATATCAATATAAAAACACTTGGCTTGTTGTGGCTTGTAGATTCTATAGTCTATACTTGTATCCTATCATTCCTCCACCTCTTTTACATCCCTCCCACCCACCCTGTGTACCCACCTCCCAGAATCTAATCTCCTTTATTTTGTTTCCACCCTGACCAAGACTATTAACAACTTGTGACCAACCCTCCTAAACCATGGCAAATATCCATTGCCCATTAATGATCAAAACCCATCCACCCCACCTGGAAATGGGGCCATTGTGCTCTTAAAGATTACCTGCTGTCTGGGAGCAATGGGATTCTTGGGGGGGGGGTGGCTATTGAGCAGATCTTTGGAAAGTTATCTATATCATTTGTTGTCCAGTCTTTGTGTGGTGGGAAAGTGCAAGGCTTCATAGAATCCTGGTTGGAAGAGTCTGTGAGGACCGACCATCTTAGCTAGTTGCTTTGAAGTTGTCCTGAATGTAGAGTTTTGAGGAAACAGCTATTGGATCTCTGGTGCTACTTGCCTTGACTTCATTGTTGTCTGATCCTTTTGCTCTGAAAATACATAAAATTTTAAAAGTAATATGCATATCTGCTTAACACATGTATGGAATGTGCAGTTGGGCCAGATCATCTATGGATGATTCTCTGTTCTTTGTTTGAGCAATAAGAATATCCAACTTTATATGTGCATTTGAACTGCATAACTAAACTGTATTGTAGATCTCCATCTACTCCATATTAAAGATTTTCATGTAATAGTAAGTCCTAAGGACTCTGTAGCCAATAAGATTTACTGGCTACGTGTAGAACTTCATGTCTTAACTAGTCTCAGACCTTTTTCCATGTAGAGTGATCAGTATGTATGCTACCTGTTTTGTTGTTCTTTGTCTTCCTTCATGTCTGCAATCAAGATTTTAAGGAAACCCTCCCCCCATCAAATCTAATCTTGATTAATTTTGAAGGAATCACAGTTTTTCATTTCCTGTTGAAACAAAGACAGGACCTTTCACCTAGCACAATGTAATTCCTGATTTCCCTTCTAAAGTTAATACATTCTTAAAGTATATAGGTTGGCTTAATTCAGTAGCCATTTCTAAAAATCTAAAATACAGTGTTTTTCAACAGCTGTGCTACTTTATCTCATTGACATCTAAAAAATCAATAAAGCATTATTTATTCAATTTCTGGGATAGGTTATATTCCCCTTCTGTTTAATGAGCATTTCTGTTAAAGTCCTGTTAGATCTCTACACAACTGGTTATCCTCTAGCATTGTAAGGCATAATATGTTTTATATTATAATATTTAAATTATATTTTACTGAATACATATGCTGGAGCATTATAATGTTTTTGTTGTTTTGGGTTTGGGTTTTTGTGGGCAGGAATTTTTATGTTTATATCATTGCCTTGAACCTATATCCTGGAAAAGCATGAAGACATTATAATAACAAATAAATTATTGACTATATGTAGTTACTTTGCAGAAAAGTTTTTCCTTGGCTGACAGGAAATAAATGGCTCATGTTATTTTTGTTTGTTTTTTTTTTTGTTGTTACTGTTGTTTTTGGATCTTGGTTTTTTGGTCAGGCCTTGACTGAGGCTCCTTAGTCAGTTTTCTGGTATTGAGGAACTGCCTAGAGTATCTTTGGAGGCCCTACATTCATAAGTCCTGTGTCTTTTCCTTCCACATCTTCTACATATCACAGAAAAGTTTCTCCCTGAATTATTATTAGAGAAAACATTATCCTTAGGGACTGTTTGTTCATAGCCCTTGAGGAAATGACCTGACCTTTTACATCCACAATGATGGACATATTGAGCTCTCATATCTTTCGTAATTGTCCAAACACAACTGAATTGTGAGCGTTAGACCCAATATTTGCAGTAGTTTTAATCCATTTGCAAAGAGGTGAGGATCTTGCCTTTAAAGATCTACTAGCCTTTTGCATTCAGCATTTGCATTTCAAAAGCTAAAGTTGCAATTAAAATTTCTCTAGCATTTGGACCTTATATTGCCCTATTTGTCAGTGAAAGATTCATTTGAATCCTGGGTTATCTTTTTAAGTGATTCAGATTATCCTTGTTGATCACCTGTGTCCCAAGCATTTAAAGCTATTATATGACATTGTTCTAAGATGACACAGTCACATATAACCTGTACTCTTAACTCAGAATATGGGTCTTCACCTAGTTACTGATCCTTGACAATATTAATACCTCTAATTTTATTTTGTTGCTTCATAACCAAAGCCTCATCTTTCTGTCATGTTAGTCATTATAGTTTAGGGCTAAGATGGCTGTCATCAAATCTTTCGAATCTTTTGGAATTATCTGATTTATGTGTGGCCCAGATTATTATTAGATTACTAATTATCTTTTTTAATATATGGTGAATGTATACCATAGTTTATTGCTGCTTTTTAAAATCCTTTTAAGTCTAGTGCATCTATAGGCTGCCCCTGAATTCTTCATAAAGTGGTGGATTTCTCACATATGCATCTAATTCCCTTATCATAGCTAAAATCGTTTTTTAATGGATTTAGACTGTCACTTTTGCAGTTTTCTCACAAGGTGGCAGTGTAGGCTTTTGCTTGGATTCATCTGAAAATCCTTTATGATTCAAAGGATTGTCTAATTTTTATTCCATTGTTTGTAACTTAGCACGGATTTCTTCAGCCATTTTCTTATTCAAGTCTGTTTTATTCTAATCTCTTTTAAAAAGTACATATACAATTGCCATCATCACCAAAAATAACCATTAATATGCTGATAATCAAAGCAAAATGCTATGGGATCCAAACGGGTTTTGTTATTATGATTTTCATTTTATTTTAAACACAGAACATATTTTTTCTTTTATTCTAACTCTCTCCTTTCTTCAGAGACTTCATTTTATTATTTTCAAACTAATTATTTTTTTCTGTTTTTTTTTTTTTTTTCACCTAGGTTTTTTGTTTGTTTGCTTTTTGTTTTTGTTTTTTCTCCTCTTTTCAAACTTAATACCTTACCAGGTTAGAAGTTCAGGGCTTCTCACTCTGGCCCTGGCTCTGGAAAAATGTTTCTTCTGCCCTTCTGAGATTCAGCTTTGTTGCCCTCTCAGGTTGGTCTAGGCTTCTGCTCTATTCTGGCTCAGCACTTTGCAAGCCCACTTGACAAGCTTTTCCTCTTGCAGCCCTCTCCATGGGTGCAGGCTTTTACCCATGGGCCATTCCGCTCACAGGGGCTATTATGCCACTCAGCTCTTGTAGCAATTGACCTGACCAGAGAAACCTTAGCAAAGACCTATTCTGCTGCCAGCTCCTGGGCTCTGACTACCATCCAGTTCTGTCCCACACAGGGCTGGGCTGGTGCCTCTAACCTCTGCCCACTCTGCACCTGCAATAGTCCCAGACGGAGCAGCATAGTCCAGGAGGGTGGTTGTACTTCTCTGAGTGCTCACAAGTCCCTTAGGATAGTAAGGGGCCAACTCACCATACTGCAAGCTTGGGAGAATTTGAAACAGGCTGTACCCTAAAGCTCTGTTCACTCTTAAGGGAGCTGAGCCTCCCAACCTGCTAGATTGCTGGGAAATGTTTTTTCCCACTTTCCATCCCTGACTTTTCTCAGGTCGTAAGCTTGGATATATATGCCCTCACATTTGGATGCCATTGACGGCCTGACTGTTTCTGACCCAGCAGCAGGAATAATGACAGAGACAAATATTTATTTATAAATGAATGCTAGGTCTTATAGTTTAGGCTTGTTCTCAACTAGTGCATATATAACCTACTTAATTCATTTATTCTAAGCTACTTTCTGCCGCATGGCCTGTTACCTCTCCTTCAGTATTATAGGTATATTTGCTACATCCACTCCCTTAGTGACTTGCATGACAGGCCTAGAAAGCCTGGAAACAGTACTGAGGCAAAGAGTTTCATGGAAACTTAGTCTCCTGGAACCTTGGCATTTCCATATGCAAGAATTTACCATGGCCTGGGAAAAAGGAGGGTTGTGGTGTGCAGAGGAACTGCAGTGTTGCATTGAGAAGTTCTGCTAGAGCAGAAACCTCCAGTGCAAGCTTTCACAAGGCTCAAAGGAATAGCATAAATTGTGACTAGGGTGTGAAATCCTCTCCTGGCCCCTGTCATTAGCTGACTCTAGAAGGGCTGCTTTTATCTTAACTGTAAACATTGCCTGGTTCCTGCCAGTCCTTTGAAGGCATTCCTCTGTTTTGTGTCAGATAACTTCTATGTACCTTGCCTGCTGTGACACCCTACTTCTTTGTTTTCTCTATTATATAAAACTGGTGCTAACTTTGACAAAATTACACCCAGATACAGCACTCCCTTGTGTCCGTTTCTGTTTGTCACTCCCTTCTCACCAACTACTTGCTTGACTGTAACTAGAACCCTGATTTCTCCTGAGGATTGAAGGAGGCTGACTGAGGCTGGTCCATGGGATATATTTATATGGTAAAATTTAAAATTTCATATGGTAAATTTGTCAGAGTATAATGGATCCCCAAGAGTGTCCTGCATCCTTGGGGAAGCCTTCATGGGGTCCAAAACTAAAGTTGGGGCCCCACAACCAGCTTGGAAACCTGCCTGACCACCTATACTAGTTGGGTCTGACAGTTACCCAGCTGATCCACCTAGGACAGCCAGCAGAGGTGCATGGCAATCGCTGGATTCCCATTGTCTAGCTATGGCCTTGCTCCCCTGTCCGGAGGAGATTTGCAGGACACCAAGAGCATCCTGCCTCCCCATGGAAACCTCCTGAAGTCTGAAAACTAACCAGTTTGGATCCCTGTCCAGGCTGACTGAGATACAACCTGAAGAGTAGGGTCCACCCAGGATACAGCCTGCAGAGTGGGGTCTGCCTGAGGCACAGTCAGCATACCCTGGTCTCCATTATCAGGCCTATGGCTTACCTCACCTTCCTGAGAAGTCCTGCTGCCATCAGAATTATCAAGTCAACACCAGAGAAAACCAGATGCCTAAAGGACAGAGTAAGAACACAACAAGACTCAGGCAATATGGTACCAGCAGAGCAAGCTATCACACTTACAACAAACCATGGATAACCTAAAGAAACTGAAGTACAAGAAGATGACCTGCTACATTCTTTCCAGTAGTGACAAGCACCAACAGGCCCCAAAAACCTGGGCGCTGTCCTGAGGCAAAAAGTTCAAGGAAACTCAGTCTCCTGGAATGGTTGTGGCATCCTCCATGTACTTCCCCAGAACTGCTACATTCTTTTCAGTAGTGACAAGCACCAACAGGCTCCAAAAACCTGGGCGCTGTCCTGAGGCAAAAAGTTCAAGGAAACTCAGTCTCCTGGAATGGTGGCATTTTGTATAATGAATGCTCCAATGTCCTTGCTTTAGTTGGAAAACAGATCCATGTGCTTTCCCTTAATACATAGCCATATCGTATCCTGGGTAGTCAGTCCTTGAGCTGACCCTTGGGTCTAGGCAGCTAGTCACTGCCCTACATAGGAATTTATCACTCTCTAGGAAGAAGGAATTTGTGATCTAAAGAGGAACCAGGGTAGATACTTAAAACCATAGGAAGCTGAGTTACACCCATACACAAGCATTACAATGGCCTAGGGACTATAGGAACTATGGCAAGGGCATGAAACCCTTGCCCCCAGCTACTAACTTTAGGTGGAGATCCCAGTTGTTAACATTGATTTTATCCCAGTTGGTTCCTGCCAGCCCTTCCAGGTTTGCATTCCTCTGTTTTGTGTACTTACTTCTCTATTTTCTCCTGTATAAATAGTCTGATGCTCAATTTGACAATTCACATTCAGATACCACACTCTCTTGTGTCCGAGTCTGTTTGTCACCCCTCATTCGCAGAATCCTCGCTCACCTGCAACCAGAGACCCGTTCCCTGCAGATCAGGGACCCCAGAAAAGTCCATCTGAGGCAGCGACCTTAAATGCAGCCTTATAATGATGATAGAGGCCTTTAAAATGAAATGAGTAAATATCTTGAATACAAGAAAATAAATCAAACAGAGGACTTTAAAGTAGAAACAAATACATCCCTTAAATAAATATAGGAAACAAATACATCCCTTAAATAAATATAGGAATTAAACATGAACGAAAGGAATAAAACAGTCCAAGACTTGAAAATGGAAATATAAACAATAAAGAAAATAAAAACTGAGGGAATCCTGGAGATGTAAAACCTAGGGGAGAGAACAGGAATAACAGACACAGCATCACTAACAGAAGGGATGGTAAGAGAGAATCTCAGACACAGAAGAAATGGGAAAAGAAACTGATTCACCAGTCAAAGAAAATGTTGAATCTAAAATATTCCTGTCACACAACATCCAAGAAATCTGGAATACAAGTAAAAAGTCCTAACCTAAAAATAGTAGGCATAGAAGAAAGTGAAGAGTCCCAGCTCTGAGATCCAGAACATGTTTTCAACAAAATCATAAAAGAAAGTTTCCCCAACCTAAAGAGATGACTATAAATATATAAGAAGCTTACAGAACACCAATTGGATTAGAGTGGAAGAGAAAATCCTCCTAAATCTACAAAACAAAGAAAGAATATTCATAGATGCAAAGGAAAACTACCAAATAGCATACAAAGGCAGTCCTATCAGAACTACAGGCTACTTCTCAACACAGACTCTAAAGTGTAGATGTCTTGTAGCCTCTAAGAAACCACAGATGCCAACCTAAACTATTATACCCAGCAAAACTCTAGAATACCTTGAATAGAGAAAAAAAGATATTCTAAGACAAAAATAAGTTTAAACAATATCAATCCACAAGTGCAGCACTACTGAAAATACTAGAAGAAAAACAGCATTCCAAGGAGGTTAACTACACACAAGAAAACACACGAAATAAATAATTCCCCATCAGCAAAAACAAAATAAGAGAAACACANAGAGAGAGAGAGAGAGAGAGAGACAGAGAGAGAGACAGAGAGAGAGACAGACAGAGACAGAGAGACAGAGATATACAGAGACACAGAGACACAGAGAGTAACACCACTGACATCAACATAACAGGAATTAACAATCATTGATCATCTCTCAACATCAGTAGGATTATATTCCCTAATAAAAAGACACAGGATAACAGACTACATGAGAAAATAGGACCCATCATCCTGATGAATACAGAAACCACATCTCAACAGTAAAAATCAATATAACTACAGGGTTCAGGGCTGGAGAAAGGTTTGCCAAACAAACAGACCCAACAAGTAAGCTGACATAGCCATTCTAATATCTAGTGAAAATTGATCAAAAGAGATGATGAAGAACACTTCATACTCATCAAGGGTAAAAAAACTACCATGATGACATCTCAGTTTTGAACATATATGCCCCCAAAGCAAGGGGACCCACATTCAAAAAAGAAACATCATTAAAGCTTAAGAGTAAATCAAAAACACTATTAATAGTGGGGACTTCAACACCCCATGCTCACTAATTAACAGGTCATCCAGACAAAACCTAAACAGAGAAAAACCAAAACTAAAGCAACATTATGAATCAAATTGACCTAACAGACATCTATAAAACATTTCACCCAAACACAAAAGAATATACCTTCCTCTCAGCACCTCATGTTTCCTTCTCCAAAACTGACTATGTAGCTGGTTATAAAGCAAGAAGGTGTTTTTTAACTATTGATTTTGAAAAAATAATTCATCTTCAACTGTTTATAGAGTACCAAATCAAATAATTGAAATCATAAATTCATAATGTACCATATACTCCAAAGGCTATATTTTACTTTAATGAGTGGTGAATATTAAGCTGAGAAATGGCACTGAAATTTAATGGGAATTACAGAACTAAACATTTTGGGAACTAGATATGATTTTCATATTTATATCACTCCATAGAGCAGTAAGTACAAATTTCATGAATAAGTTGGCTATATTGGAATGATAATTCTTGTAGGAACATCTCAAACTTCTTTTAAATAAAGTTCTAAATATCACTTCACATGCCCCTACCACTAATAAATCTATACAAACAAAATCTTATTGTTTGACTCTAGATTAAACACATTTCTTCATAGGTAAATATTCATTCTACTTTCAAATGATAAAATAGTTCATTCCTATGAATTTAATCTCTAGTATAGAGTTTAATAATTAAAATATATTATTATTTATCTTCTGGCTATGCTAGAATAATAATTAAGTGTAATAATAATTAAGTGCAATAGTAACACAACACTAGCAGCACCTACCTCAACAACTAATCAGGGAACTACATGCAAATCATGTCTCCCTGATAGATATGATGAAATAAAGGCATTAAAGGGTTGGTTCTGTTGTCCATTGTTATGTCCTAAGACTGAAGGACAAACCATAGACTGTGGAGAGGTGGAAGTTTATCATATGGCACTTGGTATCATATACCAAGTGCCATATGATAAACACTCACATGATGTTTTACTGAGGCAAGACCCATGGGAGGACATGTGATGTTTGTTGGGAGTATAAATATGACTCGATGGACAGTGATGGGGGAGCTTGCATACCTAGCTTTGCAACACTTCCTTGCTCTCACGCCTTCTCTGATCTTCACTTCCTTGTGAAGGCATGACAGGGAATCCTGGATACCCAGCTGGCTGGTTCTGTCTACTCTTACAGACTCATGCTGATTCAGTGGTGTGTGTGTGTGTGTGTGTGTGTGTGTGTGTGTGTGTGTGTGTGTGTCTAGCTCTTCTGCTGGATTGTGCCGTTGTTGCTGATTCATGTTCGGTATCTTGACACTACTATACTGGATTGCTGGAATCCTGACAAACTGAGATTGGAATCACCCCCAAAGAACTACTTCTAAATGTGTCCCCATCCCTTTGTCCTAATTTACCATCTTTTCTCACCTACTTTGTATGGTGGGCTAGAAGAGGGATTGAAGCTTTTGAGAACCCTCCTTAAAAGTAGGTTTTTAAAAAACCTACACTATGGAGTTTCCATTATTTTCCATTGTTCACTTTCCTGTCAAATTGTACTGGTTCATGTCTCTATTATCTGATGAAAAATTGAAAGCATTATTTGACTATAGTATTAATCACAACATCTTTGTGATTGATCAGTAATCAATCCTTGCTCTCACACCTTCTCTGATCTTCACTTAAAGTAAGATCTAAGCTTGGATTTTTTTTTTTACATTCTTTATAAGTGAAAAGAGGACAAAAATAGTCTGAATAGAACAGGCAGTGCTTCACTTGTACAGTTTAGACATCTTTGGAAAAGGTCTGACTACATCTTCTTTTATCTTTTATTTTGCAATGTATATACTAAGATGTATATCAATAACACAGTTCATGTATTTTTTAACTGGTATGAGTTTTAGCATTTATTTTGGTGCTCTGTGGGATCTAGAATGTCTGTACTTAGTATTATTTATGAATTATACCAAGATCTATAATTCTCTATTTCTCATTTCCTATTTCCTCCAGTTTTAGCACCCAAGTAATTTCAGGACTAAAAATTATTAACTATCTATTGCTTAAATTGTTGGTGGCAGTCATGGTAGAATACCTGAATGAGTTAATATTTGTACTCAATCAGGATAGTGAATAGAATTGTGTTCTGAATTGTGTGCAGGCATCTATGAACTTGTCAGAATTACTGCGTTTGCAATACTTGTCAGAGTCAGATAAATTAAATCTTCAAGATAATTTTCTAGTACGTGTATAATGAAGTTTAAAATGAAATCTCTTAACATGAAATTACAGCTCCATGAAGTCTACAAGCTCTGAAATATCCACCTAGGGCAGTATTAGCAATGAATTGATGTTTCTGGAGATGCAAATATTTTAAAGATATTCTTCACAATACAATCATCCATAACTTATGACTCTATATTAGTTGATATATTGTTTCTTTCTTCATCATAGAGAGTACATTTCTAAACCGTAGGACCACTTTCATTGTTTTATTTAATATACTGCTAAGGGTAACCTGTTTTAAATAAGTTTAAATGTATGAGAGACTATTGTGTAGAGGCTCTCCAAAACTGGAGGTAGTTACTTATGTGTGGAAGCTAAACTAAAACATTTGAGGTCAAATAGAATCATCAGTAGAGGCTTTACGATATTTCTTGAGAGATGAACTCAGAACTGCTTAGTAAATATTAACTGCATGCTTACCAGCTGTCTTAGTAAGGGTTTCTATTCCTACACAAACATTATGAACAAGAAGCAAGTTGGGGAGGAAAGGGTTTATTCAGCTTACATTTCCATATTGCTGTTCATCACTAAAGGAAGTGAGGACTGGAACTCAAGCAGATCAAAAAGCAGGAGTTGATGCAGAGGCCATGGAGGGATGTTCTTTACTGGCTTGCTTCCCCTGGCTTGCTCAGCCTGCTCTCTTATGGAATCCAAGACTACCAGCCCAGAGATGGNNCCNCCCACAAGGGGCCTCTCCCCCTTGATCACTAATTGAGAAAATGCCCCACAGCTGGATCTCATGGAGGCATTTCCCCAACTAAAGCTCCTTTCTCTGTGATAACTCCAGCTGTGTCAAGTTGATACAAAACTAGCCAGTACACCATCATAGAAGATAGAGAATATCTTGTGTATTATATGGCTATATCACCTGTCAATTAAAAAGCCTAGGCCTACAGCTTAAGCAGGAATAGGAGTTGAGACATCCAGGAGAGAGAAGGAATTCTGGGATAGAGCCAAGTATAGGTTAATATGCCTGGGAAGATATGAGATGACAGACACATGGTAACTGAACACTGGTAACCACTCCTGTGGCAGAATGTATGTTAAAATACATGGGTAAACTCTAACTTATGATCTAGTCAGAGAAGAGCCTAGCTACATGGACAACAAACATATTTGTAAGTATATTTCCATCTGAGTCTTATTTCTGGCAGCATGGGACTGGAATGAAGATCCAGACCATAACTTTAACAGTAGATCATGATGAAGATGTGCTTTATGACTTGATGGATTGGCAACTGTATTCACAACTTCATGACAGATCCTGTTCTGAATAAGAAAAAGCAGCGATTTTACAGAATTTATCCTGCTAGGCTTCACTCAAGATCCTGTTTGGCAAAAGCATGGTTTATGTTTTACTCAGCATTACTTTGATAACTGTGAGCCATGTGACCATTGCAGAGACAGAGTGGTCGTCACTCGTTAGGTTATTCAGTGTACTTCTTCCTGCCTGCTACCCTTACATGTTGTTTTGTGCCACATCCTTCTAACAAAATTTGATCATAGACTTAATCTCTGATAAACTACTATTTTCATCACACCTTGTATAGGACAGCTTGTTAGACAATATTTATTTATTGGTACTCAGATCTTTTTCTTGGCGATGATGGCCTATAATTTCTATGGGGTCATCTGTAAGCCAGTGAACTGCGTGATGAGGATGAAGTCTGTTTGGTTTGTTTGCATTGTTTTGTTTAATTGGCATGGGCTATGGAGGGTTATACACTCTTTGGTTCAAATTCTCTTTGTTAATAATTTTCATTTCTGTAGCCCTAATGTCATTGACCATTTCATGCATCCAGTATAAGAACTTGCTATTGACAAATCTGTAGCTTTTTAAATGCAGTTATTGCTCCCCTGTTGAATCCTTCAACATCTTGAGAAAGTATGAAATAATTTATTCTGTGTAAAAACTCTGGAGTAAAATCTGAATTATGGACAGTATAAGACTATCTGCTCATTAGACACTTAGTTATAAAACAAGAATTGTAAATTAAGAGTTTTGGGTGCCTCCAGAAAGAAACTGGAGAGAACACACATTAGCAGCTTAACAGCACACCTGAAAGCTCTAGAACAAAATGAACCAAATACACACAAGAGGAATAGACAAGAGGAAATAATTAAACTCAGGGCTGAAATCAACCAAAAAGAAAAAAAAAAAAAAACAAAAAAAACAAACTATACAAAGAGTCAACCAAACCAGGGGCTGGTTCTTTGAGAAAAGCAACAAGATAGATATCCCCATAGGCAGACTAACCAGAGGACAGAGATGCAGTATCCAAATTAACAAAATCAGGAATGAAAAGGGAGATATAAGAACAGAAACTGAGGAAATTCAAAAATTCATCAGATCCTACTACAAAAGCCTATATTCAACAAAATTGGGAAATCTGGATGAAATGGACAATTTTATAGACAGATACCAAATATCAAAGTTAGATCAGGAATATATAAACCATCTAAACAGTCCCATAACCCCTAAGGAAATAGAAGCAGTCATTAAAACTCTCCCAACCAAAAGAAGCCCAGGACCAGATGGGTTTAATGCAGAATTCTATCAGACCTTCAGAGAAGACTTAACACCTATACTCTTCAAACTATTACACAAAATAGAAACAGAAGGAACCTTACCCAATTCGCCCTATGAAGCTACAGTTATTCTGAGTCCAAAACCACACAAAGACCCAAAAAAGAAAGAGAACTTCAGACCAATTTTTCTTAGGAATATCGATGCAAAAATACTCAATAAAATTTGTGCAAACCCAAACCAAGAACACATCACAATGATCATTCACCACTATCAAGTAGGCATCATTCCAGGGATGCAGGGATGGTTCAATATACAGAAATCCATCAATGTAAGCCACTATATAGATAAACGCAAAGGAAAAAAAAAAAAACATGATCATTTCATTAAATGCTAAGAAAGCATTGACAAAATTCACCATCACTTCATGTTTAAAGTCTTGGAAAGATCAGGAGTTCAAGGCCCATACCTAAACATAGTAAAAGCAATATACAGAAAACTTGTAGCCAACATCAAACTAAATGGAGAGAAGCTAAACTCAATCTCACTAAACTCAGAAACTAGAAAAGGCTGTATACTCTCTCCCTATTTATTCAATATAGTACTCAAAGTTCTAGCTATAGTAATTAGACAACCAAAAGAGGTCAAAGGGATACAAATTGGAAAGGGAGAAGTCAAAATACCACTATTTTCAGACAATATGATAGTATACTTAAGTGACCCCAAAAAATTCCACCAGAGAACTCCTACAGCTGATAAACAACCTCAGCAAAGTGCCTGTATATAAAATTAACTCAAACAAATTAGTAGCTTTCTTCTACTCAAAGGATTAAAAAGCTGGGAAAGAAATTAGGGAAATGACACCTTTCACAATAGTCACAAATAACATGAAATTCCTTGCTGTGACTCTAACCAAACAAGTTAAAGATCTATGTAACAAGAACTTCAAGACTCCGATGAAAGAAATTGAAGAAGACCTAAGAAGATGGAAAGATCTCCCATGCTAGTGGGTTGGCAGGATTAATATAATAAAAATGGCCATCTTTTGAAAGCAATGTGAAGATGCAATACAATCCCCATCAAAATTACAACTCATTTTTTCATAGAATTAGAAAGAGAAATTCTCAAATTCATTTGGAATGCACTCACTGATAAGTGGATATTAACCCAGAAACTTAGAATACCCAAGATACATTATGCAAAACAGAAGAAAACCAAGAAAGATGACCATTGTGTGGATACTTCAATCCTCCTTAGAATAAGGAACAAAATACTCATGAAAGGATATAGGTACAGAAACAAAATTTAGAGCTAAGATGAAAGGATGGACTATCCAGCGACTACCCCATTCAGGAATCCATCCCATCATCAGCCACCAAACCTAGATACTAATGCTCATGCCAGCAAGATTCTGCTGAAGGGACCCTGATATTGCGGCCTCTTGTGAGGCTATGCCAGTGCCTGGCAAACACTGAAGTGGATGCTCACAGCCAGCTATTGGATGGAACACAGGGTCCCCAATGGAGGAGCTAGAGAAAGTACCCAAGGAACTGAAGGGAGCTGAAACCCTGTAGGTGGAGCAACAATATGAACTAACCAGTACCCCCTGAGCTTGTGTCTCTAGCTGCATATGTAGCAGAAGATGGCCTAATCGGCCATCACTGGGAATAGAGGCCCCTTGGTCTTGCAAACTTTATATGACCCAGCACAAGGGAAGGCCTGGGCCAAGTTGTGGGAGTGGGTGGGTAGGGGAGCAGGGGTGGGGGGGGAGGGTATAGGGAACTTTCGGGATAGCATTTGAAATGTAAATAAAGAAAATTAAAAACAACAACAACAACAGCAACAAAAACAAAAACAGAATAGCAGAAACTATTCTCAATAATAAAAGAACTTCTGGGAGAATCACCACCCCTGACCTCAGGATGTATTACAGAGCAATAGTGATATAAACTGTATGGTATTGGTACAGAGACAGGAAGGAATAGAATTGAAGACCCAGAAATGAACTTACACACCTATAGCCACTTGATCTTTGACAAAGGAGCTAAAAACTGGTACAACCTCTCTGAAAATCAATCTGGTGGTTCCTCAGAAAACTGGACATAGTACTACCTGAGGACCCAGCAATACCAGTCCTGGACGTAGACTCAGAAAATGCTCCAACATGTAATAAGGGCACATGCTCCACTATGCTCATAGCAGCCTTATTTATAATAGCCAGAAGCTGGAAACAACCCAGTTGTCCCTCAACAGAGGAATGGAGAAACTGTGTACATAGTCACAGGCAGAAATATGGAGACAAAATGTGGAGCAGAGACTGAAGGAAAGTCCATCCAGAGACTGTCCCACCTGGGGATCCATCTCATATACAGTCTCCAAATCCTGATGCTATTGTGGATGCCGGAAAGTGCTTGCTGAAGGGAGCCTAATATGGTTGTCTCTTTAAGAGGCTCAGTCAGAGCCTGACAAATGCAGAGGTAAATGTTGGCAGGCAACCGTTGGACTGAGTTTGTGATCCCTGATGGAGGAGTTGGAGAAGAAACTGAAGATGCTGAGGGGGTTTGCAGCCCCATGGGGGGAGCAACATTTTTAACTGGTCAGCTCCCCCTCTGACCTGGAACTCCAGGGAACTGTACCACCAACCAAAGTGTAAACATGGAGGGACCCATGACTCCAGCCGCTTCTCTGGCATATGATGGCCTTGTTGAACATCAGTGGGAGGAGAGGCCCTTGGGCCTGAGGGTGTTTAATGCCTCAGTTTATCGGAGTGCCAGGGCCGGAAGACTGGAGTAGGGTAGATGGTTGGGGGAACACCCTCATAGAAGCAGGGGGAGGGAAAATGGAGGAGGGGTTTCAGAAAGGGAGACCTAGAAATGGGAAAACATTTGAAATGTAAATAAACAAAATATCCAATAAAAAAAGAAAGGATAAAAAATGTTTTGGGTCTCCTTGCAATGACTCACTGGCAACCAGTTTGATTGTTTCCTGGGACCGATGTTTTCCTGGGCTGGTGTCCGGTGTCATGATTTCAGGGATGGCAGCTTTCATGGGACAGGAATGTGTTGCTATGATTCCAGGGATGAGTTCATTAATTGGATGGAGTCTTCAGTCACCAGACTTGTAACTGCTGATTTCCTAGGATTGAGGTCATGGTATATTTGAAAATGGCAGCTTTCAGGAGGAGTTGCAATGATCGTTCCAGGAATTCAGTGCATTTAATAAAAGCTGCTGAGTTGCTGCATGCAGATTGGTAATGGTGGTCTCAAGTGGTTGATGGTTACTGATGGTAACTCACAAGTATCATGTGAAATAGCAACTTCATTCAGATAAGAAAGAAATATCACTCTCTCTGTGAACTCAAAAGGAAAGAGAATAACATGTAAATGTCTAATTTCTTTATCTTTAGGTAATAATTAAACTCTCAGAACTTTTATCATGTTAGACTATTAACTCATGTTAAATATACATTTAACATATCTTTTAAAACTTACCAGTGAGAGAGAAGTACTATAATAACATAACTATATGTTGGAGGATGTTATTTTATCTGCATATTAGATAAACTGAAATAGGTGAATTTTAGTTGAATCCATGAGGCCGTTGTGACACAGAATAACAATTTTCAAATAAAACCACGATGAACTGTGCTCAGTGGAGTGAATGACAAGTATACTTATAGGGACAACACTGGAAACTCTAGGTACTGTAGTAATCGATATCTCATGATCAGAAACAGTCATTCCATTATTATTGTGTTAAAGTAAAGGATCATATGAGTAGACTAAATTCACTACAGCTCCACAGAGAATCTGGAATCATTCAAATGTCTCTATTCCATTCAAATGTTCAGAACTATGACTGGCTGATTTTCAATAAATTTGATGTCAACTACAACAGATTCTGCAGTTTAAAATTTCTATGATTCTTAGGGAAGAATAGGAGGAAAGCATTCCCCTACACTGGAGCATTGAGCCTTCACAGGACCAAGGGCCTCTCCTCTCATTGATTCCCCACAAGGCTATCCTCTTCTACATATCCAGCTGGAGCCATGGGTCCCTCCAAGTGTACTCTTTGGTTGATGGTTTAGTCCCTGGGAGTTCTTGGGGTACAGGTTGATTCATATTGTTTTTCCTCCTATGGGGCGGTAAACCTCTTCAGCTCCTTGGGTCCTTTCTCAAGCTCCTCCACTGGGGACCCTGAGCTCAGTCCAATGGATGACTGTGAGCATCCACTTCTGTATTTTCAAGGCACTGGCAGAAGCCTCTCAGGAGACAGCTATATCAGGCTCCTGTCAGCAAGCACTTGTTGGCATCCACAATAGTGTCTGGGTTTGGTAACTGTATATGAGATGAATACCCAGGCGGGATGGCCTTTCCTGCTCCACACTTTGTCTCTGTATCTACTCCCATGGGTATTTTGATCCCCCTTCTAAGAAGGACCGAAGTATCTACACTTTGTGTAGAGAAATGCCAGGACAGGGAAGCAGTAGTGGGTGGGTTAGTGAGCAGGTGGAGGGGGGATGGGATAAGGGAGTTTGGGAGGAGAAATGTGGAAAGGGGATAACATTTGAAATGTAAATAAAGAAAATATCTAATAAAAAAAGAATAGGAGGAAGAATTCCAGGTCTGAAAAGATAGGAACTCCACAGGAAGACCAACAGAGTCAACTAAACTGGACCCCAGGGGCTTCAGAGACTGAATCCCCAGTCAAAGAACATATACAGGCTGGACCTAGGTTTCCCTGCACATGCATAGCAGATGTGCAGCTTGGTCTTCAGGTGGGTCCCGAACAGCTGGAGCAGGGGCTATCCCAAAGCTGTTGCCTGTATGTACATGTTCTTCTATCTGGGCTGACTCGTTGGTCTCAGTGAGCGAAGATGAGACTAGCCTTGTAGACTTGATGTGCAGGGTAGGGGGATTCCTAGGAATCCCCACCCACTTAGAGAAGAAGGGGAGGTGGGTGGGGAAAGAATTGGGGCAGTGAGCAGAATGTAAAGTGAATGTAAAGCAGAATGTAAAGTGTGTGTGTGTGTGTGTATTTTTAAAATGAATGTAAAGTTAATATACACACACACACACACACACACACACACACACACATATATATATATATATATATATATATATATATATATATATATATATATNATATATATATATATATATATATATATATATATATATATATATATATATATTCGCCACCCCCGCTCAGGGACTCAGAGCTTCTGGGATAGTCTCTTTCACTGTAGAGTAAAGCAGTTCTCTGCTGATGTGTGGTTGATAATAGGGTAGAAATGCCTTTCTCTTCACTTTGGTTCATATACAACTTGCCTTATGTAAGTATTTTATACCAATACATTTATAAAAATTCATAATAGTTTATTAAGTGTCTTACATTGGAATTGTTCTTTTCATAGTAAAGTCTATGTCACTTGGCAGTTAAACTAATTTTGTTGTTATATCAACCAAGTCTTTTCTCTCTAGAGATTATTCAAGGAAAGAAACCTTTTCAGAAGAGAATTCTTCATTTGAATTTGATCCAATATTTTAACAAAAAAATTATAATGATCTTAGAGTCACTTATATATTCTTATATATTCATGGACAATCTCAGTTGCTTTAAGAAGAAACTGTGAGAAGATGGGAGTATGATTTAAGCAAGGTTAGAAAAGTATAAAAATTCATTTTGGTGAATGAGTGGTTGAAAATATTTTACTCTATTCAGGATAAAAGTGTTTCTCTGTTGTATATAGGAGTAAATATGAATATGTCCACCATTACATAGAACTACAGTAGACAGTCACATGAAAGTTATTTACATCTTTCATGTGAATCATTTCTCCTTGTAATTTTCAACAAGGAGAAAATTTCACATAACTGATATTAGCATTTTAAAAACTCTTTTGCTTACTAGCATCTTTAAATTGGGGGTTGAAAACCTTTATTTCCACAAATTATGTCAATTTCATTCATAATATTGCAAATAATAGCATCTTTATTTTTCTACAAAAGTATTTTCAGAGCAGGTAAGGATGTTCAATTAGCTTTGTAAATTAAGTATTGATATATTTAAAGGCTCTCATGTAAGGTTTTATAAATATATTATCAATTTTATCTGCTGTAGTCACTGTCAATAAAAGAGGCAATTACTATCTCAACCAATGAGAAATTCATCAAGAAATACAATATAAGAGTTCTTAAGTTAATGGAGTAGGCATGGTAGGTAAATAATTTTGTGATACATGAAGTACAACTAATAATTTAAATATTAGGTTCTCCTCCCAAAAGTATCTGAACTAGAAAATGGTTAGGACACAAAATTTAATCAGAACTATGTTTGTTATATTATATTATGGTCTGATTGTTGTCTTTTTTACAGGCTATTTTGTTTATTTGCATTTCAAATGCTATCCCCTTTCCTGGTTTCAACTCCAGAAACCCCCTATTTTATATAGGAAATTAACATTTATCTGTTACATCAATAGTCATACAAATTCAGTTCATTTATTTAATATTGATTCATGGTGTAACTTTTTTATGCTATATTAACAAAGAAATGTGGTTTATAAGGGATGTTTATACAAATAATTTTAATCCCACATACCAAGTATATTAGAGTATAAGGGAACAAATACATTTTTTTTAATCTTCTGAGGTTCTTATGGGATTTTATGTATGGTACTTAAAATGATGTCTATTAAGATGTTAAGAAATATACAGAGGGAAATTCATGACCAGAGACTTTTACATCTACTGTCCCCTAAATTCACATAAATGTTAACATGCTATTATGCTCTTAAACTATAAATTATTTTTCCTGAAAATGTGTTCTGCTATTATTGAAAGTGTAGTATAACTAGTCCATCATTTTCAAAGCATCAAATCCTTGAAAGCTTTTACAGCATAATGTGGTTCAATAACTATCTTTTGCTATATTGCTCTATCTATCTATCTGTCTGTCTGTTTGTCTATCTATCTATCTATCTATCTATCTATCTATCTATCTATCTATCTATCTATCTATCTATCTGATGGCATAGATAATTCCTAATGTTTCTGTGCTTTATGATTCATCTGTGCACTTCAGCAGTATTCATGGATTTTAATATGTTATCACATATATATTACACACATTCACATGATCACCAATAAGCTCAGTCCACCACATAATATTTTCTGTTCTATGGCTGATGATAAAGATGACTCATTCTCTTTGGTCTGGGAGTCACTCAAAGCATTGATAACTGCTATCTATGCCAATTTTATCAGGTGTTGAGAAGTACTTAAAAACTATCACATATACTATCACCACAAGCACCACTACCACCAACAAAGTATTATGGAATATATATCTAAGAATATACCAGTGGTAGAAATGATAAAGTTGGGGTACAGTAAGATTTATCATGTGGTCCAACATTACCTTTGTAGAAAAGAAAAGAACCTGATATAGCATCAGAAGGCGCATTGCACCAGAGTTCACATTAGTCACCAGTGATGACAAGTCTGTTGCAAGAATGTCCAAGAAACTGTCTGGATACACAATTTAAACCCATTCTTTTACGTTCGATGGGCTGTTTGTAAAGGCTGCAAGCCTTTGAGAAGTATATACAGGTATTGAATAGTGCAACAGCAATGACGAGTTGGATGCTTATAGATATTCAGATGTTGCTTTAAATATGGTCTCTATAAAACAACAGCTTCAAGAAATGACACTATATTAATTAATATACTCACTTTAAAATATCTTACTTTATTATTTTATTTTGATTGACTGCATGTATGTTTGTGTACCACATGTATGCCTGGTGGTGTGTAGGTCAGACATTGGGCCCATGGGAACTGTAGTTGCAAATGGCTGTAAACCACTTTGCACATGCTAGAAATTGAACTGGAGTCCTCTATAAATCTCCACCCTCATATTGAAGAGTGTTGACATTACAGAGAGTATATTTCTGAAAAGCAGGTGCTCTTTTCCAACCTTTCAAACATGTGGCTAAAAGTAAATATTTTAAGTAATTTAAAATACATGACTATAGTATAGAGATACAGTAAGATTTAACATAAACCCTTGTACTTTTAGGCACAACTAAAATTTCCAAGGAGGAATAGACATCAACAGAAGGTCCACTGTGGTTATTAAAAGAGGACTCACTGGTCACTGAATGCCTACTATATGTTCACCATTGGAAAAGCTAAGGAGACAATTTTTTATAGTCATATACATGCTTCAGGACAGTTCTTGGTTAAGCTCTCATCTCTGAAATAAGCATCCTACAAAGGTCAATGGGACAGAGCTACAATGTCACAGAATTCATTTTTGTGGGCCTTACTCAAGATCCTGCTGGGCAAAAAGCATTATTTGTCTTGTTTTCACTTACCTACATTGTGACAATGCTGGGCAACTTGCTCATTGCAGTGACAGTGATTGCCAGCCCTTCCTTAAACTCCCCAATGTACTTCTTTCTTGCCTGCCTGTCAGTCCTGGATGCTTTTTATTGCAATACTATCTCACCAAATTTGATTATATGTTTATTAAAAGATAAAAAGAATATCTCCTTCAGAGCATGCATGCTCCAGCTCTTTGTAGAACACTTATTTGGAGGTGTTGAGGTCTTCCTTCTGGTATTCATGGCCTATGATCGCTATGTGGCCATCTGTAAGCCACTGCACTATTTGACCATTATGAACCAGCGGGTGTGCATTCTGCTGTTGCTGGTAGCTGGAGTTGGAGGCATCTTACACTCATTGATTCAAGTTCTGACTGTGTATAAACTTCCTTTTTGTGGTCCCAATGTCATTGATCACTTCATGTGTGACATGAATCCATTACTGGGACTTGCATGCACTGACACCTACTTCCTTGGCATCACTGTCATTGCCAATGGTGGAGTAATCTGTGTTGGAATTTTCACCTTTCTCTTAGTCTCCTATGGAATCATTCTAAACTCTCTTAAGACCCACAGCCAGGAAGGGAGGCGCAAAGCCCTGTCCACCTGCAGCTCCCACATCATGGTGGTTGTCTGCTTCTTTGCTCCCTGTATTTTTATATATGCTAGACCTGTTTCCAATTTTCCCATTGATAAATATATTGCTGTGTTTTATACAGTTGTTAGTCCCATGCTGAATCCATTGATATATACCTTGAGAAATTCAGAGATGAAAAATTCTATAAAAAAGCTCTGGTGTAAAACACCAGCATAGAAGAAGCTTGTTTTTTCACTGAATATTATTTACTGTAAATTGAAAATCAGAGATAAATTCTAACAAGGGATGCTGTGTTCTACTCATGTAGGCATATTGATATTATAGAAAGTCATTGAAAATGAAGAATACATTTTTAGTTGAGATTACCATCAAGGTGTTTGTGAACATTAGCCTTTGTAGGTTTAGCCTAAAGAATGTTTAGAAGATGATGGTTATGGGACTCTTTCACATTACAAATACCAATAAAACAAATTCACCTTGAACTTTATTTTTCAGCACCGAGTTGAGATTAAAAAAAGTCAGTGTGAGAAAATTTGAAACTTCTATATTCATAAGTAAAAAACAAAAACAAAAACAAGACTGTTGGGATAGCATTTGTTCACTGATGAATCAATATAGTGGACTCGTGTGTCTATATTATATACATTGATTATGAGTGTTCCCTTTTTTCCCTCAAGGTCTCTGCTATTTTATTTTCAAGTATTTGGATAGCTGTGAAACACTATCTAGTTGATGACCAGCAGTTAACAATTTTAAATGGTCACATGCTACTGCAAATAATGTCAAATTTTCTTGAAGAACAAGCTAAATTGAAGTGTACACATATTCTATAATATTCATTATCAATACACTTATTTATATTTTTAAATTATAGGTATCTCTCATGTTATCTTAATATTGGTGAAGATTTTATTAATGAACTCGTATTGTAAATACCGTATACAAAAAGTTACATTACACTTCAATTTTACTTAAAAATTTAAAAACACTTTATTTTGCTATAACAAAAATTTTATTTTATAATTTCTGTAAACTAACAAAAAACTACAAAATTTCTTCTCAGCCTTCATCCATTTCAGGAGATCACAAATCAAAAAGTGAGGTTACATTATTTCAATTCCCATATGGAACATTACACAGAGTTGCATTTATGCTTTGATATGGTTTGCTTTATATAATAATAAAAATAATGTGCTATTAAAAGTTTACATACAATCCATAATAAAAAGATTGCTCCTGTGAAGGAATTACCTTTTTTCAATATCTCACATGTAGCTTTTTATATTGTTTGCTTCTTTGCAAAACTAGCCAAACCTAATATATATATATATATATATATATATATATATATA
>NC_034592.1:74558550-74565025 GCF_900095145.1 Mus pahari | reverse complement strand
GTTTTTGTTTTTTTGTTTTTTGAGACAGGGTTCTCTGTGTAGCCCTGGCTGTCCTGGAACTCACTATGTAGACCAGGCTGGCCTCGAACTCAGAAATCAGCCTGCCTCTGCCTCCCGAGTGCTGGGATTAAAGGTGTGCACCACACACCTGGCTTAATTATTTTTATTAGATATTTTCTTCATTTACATTTCAAATGCTATCCCCAAAGCGCCCTATACCCTCCTCCTGCCCTGCTCCCCAACCCACCCACTCCCGCTTGGGGCATATGATCTTTGCAATACCAAGGGCCTCTCCTCCCACTGATGGCCAACTAAGCCATTCTCTGCTACATATGCAATTAGAGACACAGCTCTGAGGGGTACTGGTTAGTTCATATCATTATTACTTCTATAGTGTTGCAGACCCCTTTAGCTCCTTGGGTACTTTCTCTAGCTCCTTCATTGGGGGCCCTATGTTCTATCCAATAGATGACTGTGAGCATCCACTTCTGCATTTGCCAGGCATTGGCATACACTCACACGAGAGAGCTATTTCAGGGTCCTGTCAGCAAAATCTTTCTGGTATATGCAATAGTGTCTGGGTTTGGAGGTTGTATATGGGATGGATCCCCAGGTAGGATAGTCTCTGGATGATCCTTTCTTCCGTCTTAGCTCCAAACTTTGTCTCTGTAACTCCTTCCATGGGTACTTTGTTCCCCATTCTAAGAAGGAACGAAATATCCACACTTTGGTCTTCCTTCTTCTTGTGTTTCATGTGTTTTGCAAATTGTATCTTGGATATTCTAAGTTTCTGGTCTAATATCTGCTTATCAGTGAGTGCATACCATGTGTGTTCTTTTGTGATTGGGTTACCTCACTCAGGATGATATTTTCTCGTTCCATCCATTTGCCTAAGATTTTCATGAATTCATTGTTTTTAATTGCTGAGTAGTACTCCATTGTGTAAATGTACCACATTTTCTATATCCAACTTTTTGAGGGATATCTGTGCTCTTTCCAGCTTCTGGCTATTATAAATAAGGCTGCTATGAACATAGAGGAGCATGTATCCTTATTACAATTTGGAACATCTTCTGGGTATATGCCCAGGAGAGGAATTGTTGGATCTTCTGGTACGTCCAATTTTCTGAGGAACTGCCAGACTGATTTCCAGAGTGGTTGTACAAGCTTGCAATCCCACCAATAATGGAGGACTGTTCCTCTTTCTCCACATCCTCGCCAGCATCTGCTGTCACCTGAATTTTTTATCTTAGCCATTCTGACTAGTGTAAGGTGGAATCTCAGGGTTGTTTTGATTTGCATTTCCCTGATAATTAAAGATGTTGAACATTTTTCAGGTGCGTCTCAGTCATTCGGTATTCCTCAGTTGAGAATTCTTTGTTCAGGTCTGTAAGACAAAAAAGGTCAACAACAGATTGGGAAAGGATCTTTACCAATCCTAAACCAGATAGGGGACTAATATCCAATATATATATATATATATATATATATATATATATATATATATATATATATATATGATGAACTCCAGAAAAATCAAATCTACTATTTTGGCATCACTCCCAATACAGTTTAGTTGTATTACCTACAGTTTTATATGAATTCACATATGTAGCTAGAGACATGAGCTCTGGGGGTACTGGTTAGTTCATATTGTTGTTCCACTTATAGGGTCGCAAACCCCTTCAGCTCCTTGGATACTTTCTCTAGCTCCTCCATTAGGGGCCCTGTGTTCCATCCAATAGATGACTGTGAGCATACACTTCTATATTTGCCATGCACTGGCATAGCCTCACACGAGACAGCTATATCTGGGTCCTTTCCGCAAAATCTTGCTGGCGTGTGCAGTAGTGTTTGCGTTTGGTGGCTAATTATGGGATGGATCCCCTGGTGGGTTAGTCTCTATATGGTCCATCCTTTCGTCTTAGCTCCAGACTTTGTCTCTGTAACAACTTCCATGGGTATGTTGTTCCCTATTCTAAGGAGGAATGAAGTATCCACCACAAATAGAACATTCATATACATAAGAAGAAAAGTCTGGAGCTTTAGGTGGACCTGTGCTTATAAATTTCATCATTTAGAAATATTTTATTAATCACACTGCCCTGTAGTGTATGTAGCTTATTTCTAATTTTAAAGGGGATTACCTATTATGAAAATTATTGAATGTAGTTTCTGTACCTTTGTTATGCCATTCTTGTATCTTTTCACAAACTTAATCAGTTTAACATCACATTTATGTATCATTAAAATATATTTTGTGGCTTTTATTAATTTTAATAATAAATGAAATTCATGGAACACAAACAATTTTGAAACAATCATTATGGATCCAGAGTCCACATATTTACCATTGTCTTATGTTTTCCCTATATTCTCCCTGGGAAAATTTGAGTCACTATTTGGTCACAGTAGTTATTTCATTTCATTTACACTAGATGGCAATTATATGGAAGAGTAAAAGCCCAAAGATTTTTGTATGACTCGAGAAATACCTATGGAACTACATTTAGAGTCTCCTTGCTCTGGGTGATAAATTCTTTTATATGACAAAGAGAATTGTTAGTTAAACAGAAAGAAGTAGACCTGTCAAGATGGTTGTGTACACAGTTTCTGTATAATGGGTTATGGAATTGCTTTTTTTAATATCATACATTTTTAATGTAACTCCTGAGGCATATTTGTAATTTCATATGAAGTGATCCAGACCTATGTCTTCTTATTGTGAATATTGACTACTCCTTTTATTATGCTGAACTTGGGTATTATATATTATTTGTATTTTAGCCTACCCAGGAAGAACTATATTTAAGAACACAATCAACTGTTCTCTACTGCAATTTACAGAGTATATTTTCTCCATAATTTGCAATCTATCCCTGCCTAAAAGCTAAATATTTTATATCTTCTGAAAATTATTTGTTTAAATATTAGGACTTTACTATATATCTGAACTTCAGAGAGAGGATTAATCAGTTCAGAAAATGCTATCTGCTTTTTTAGTGTATGGAGGTTTGGTTCCTGGCACATGCAGCAGTTGGATTACAGATATCTAAATATAATTTCAGGGGGATCTGATGCCCTTGAGTTTCTGTGGGTACCTAAATGCTCATGGCACACATATTTTCAGTGAATTACACCTACACATACACATAAATTTAACAATAAACCTTAGGTAATCAAGACACAATTAAAATTAATATTGAATCTAGTAGTGCAGAAATTTGTAGCTGTTGGAAAACCTCAAAATGAGGATCAGTTGAGGCAATCCCTACAGATATAAACATGTAAAGAAAACCAAATGGAATTAATAGGTATCTACAAAATATTTCGCTCTAAACAAAATAATATACCTTTTTGCTAATACCTCATGGTACCTTCTACAAAATAGACCACATACTTGGGCCCAAAACAGGCCTCAACAGAAACAAGAACATTGAATTAATCCCATTTATTCTATCAGACCACCACAGACTAAGGCTGGTCTTCAATAACAACAAAAACAACAGAAATCCCACATGCACAAAGAAGCTGAACAACTCTTTACTCAACAATAACTTGGTCAAGGGAGAAATAAAGAAATTAAAGATTTTCTAGAATTTAATGAAAATGAAGGCACAATATACCCAAACTTATAGGACACAACTTATAGGACACTCAAGAGCAAAAAAGAAGCAAATACACCCAAGAGGATTAGACAACAAGAAATAATCCAACTCAGGACTGAAATCAACACCAAGAAAACTATACAAAGAGTCAACAAAAGTAGGAACTGTTTTTTTTTTTTTTTCAGAAACTTAACAAGATAGATAAACCCTTAGCCACACAAACTAGAAGGCACAGAGATAGAACCCAAACTAACAAAATCAGAAATGAAAAGGGAGACATAAAAACAGAAACTGAGGAAATTAAAAACAACATCAGATTTTACTACAAAAACCGATACTTAAAAAAACTGGAAAATCTAGACGAAATGAAGGATTTTCTCGACAGATATAAGATGCTGAACTTAAATCAAGACCAGATAAACCATCTAAACTGTCTTATAACTCCTAAGGAAATAGAAGCAGTCATTAAAATCTCCCAACCAAAAACAGCCCAGGGCCAGATGAGTTTAGTGCAAAATTCTATCAGACCTTCAAAGAAGGCCTAATACCAATTCTTCCCAAACTATTTCACAAAATAGAAACAGAAGGAATACTACCCAATACTATATATGTTCTAGAATACTATATGTTCAATACTATATGTTCAATACTATATTGAAGCCACAGTTGTTCAATACTAAACCACACAAAGACCCAACAAAGAAAGAGAATTTCAGACCAATTTTCCTTATGAATATTGATGCAAAAAAAAAAAAACCCTCAATAAAACTATTGCAACTGAATCCAAAAACACATCAAACTGCTCATTCACCATGGTCGAGTAGGCTACATCCCAGGGATTCAGGGGTGGTTCAATATATGTAAACCCATCAACATAAACCACTATATAAACAATCTCAAAGGAAAAAAAACCCACGATTATCTCATTAGATGCTATAAAATCTGACAAAATATAACACCCCTTCATGTTAAAAGTATTGGAGAGAGCAGGAAGCCAAGACCCATACCTAAATATGATTAAAGCAACATACATCAAACAAATAGCCAATATCAAACTAAAGGAAGAGAAACTTAAAGCAGTCCCAATAAACTCAGGGACTAGACACACTCTCTCTCTATTCAATATAGTACTTGAAGTTCTAGGCAGAGTAATTAAAAGGATATCAAAGGGAAATAAATTGGAATAGAAGAAGTCAAGATATCAATATTTTCAGATGATATGATAGTATACCTAAGAGACCCCAAAAATTCCACTAGAGAACACCTACAGCTGATAAACCACTTCAGCAAAGTGGCTGGATATAAAATTAACTCAAACAAACCAGTAGCCTTCCTCTACTCATAGGATCAATGAGCTGAAAAAAATTAGAGAAGCAACAACCTTCACAAATAGTCACAAATAATGTAAGATATCTTGGCGTGAGTCTAACCAAGCAAGAGAGAGATCTGTACTACACGAACTTCAAGTCTCTGACGAGTGTCATGAAGTCATTGTTATTACTAGCTGAGTTCCACTCCACTGTGTAAACGTACCACCTTTTCTGTATCCGCTTCTCTGTTGAAGGACTTGTAGGTTCTTTCCAGCTTCTGGCTAGCATAAATAAAGCTGCTGTGAACATAGTGGAACATGTGTTCTTGTTATATGTTGGAACATCTTTTGGGTATTTGCTGGTATAGAGTGGTATAGCTGATATAGAGTGGTTGTACCAGCTTGTAATTCCATCAACACTGGATGGGTGTTCCTCTTTCTCCACTCTTTTTTTTATAATTAATTTATTTTTTATACTCCATATTCCATTCCACACTTCACCCCCCCAATCCACCCTCCATCTGCTCCACATCCCACACCTCCTCCCCATCCCACACCTCCTCCCCACTCTCCTGTCTTCACATGGATGGCCCTACCCCTCACCCCACCTGACCTCTAAACTCCCTGGGACCTCCAGTCTCTTGATGGTTAAGTGCATCATCTCTGAATGAACACAGATTCAATGACAACTTTGGAGTTTCTTGCCTCATTACAACATATCAGGGATTTTTTTCTTTTAATTTTAAGTTTTACTTTTTCTGTTTGTTATTTTATTCTATAGGTTCTGCATATATATTTATTATAGCTTACAATTTTGCCTTTTTATGAGATTCCTGAGTGTGTGAATGAGTAGGTCTCTGACTCTTGTGCTTTTCTTAGGTTCT
Source organism: Mus pahari (assembly GCF_900095145.1). Classification (NCBI taxonomy): domain Eukaryota; kingdom Metazoa; phylum Chordata; class Mammalia; order Rodentia; family Muridae; genus Mus; species Mus pahari. The sequence continues at coordinate 74,559,224 of NC_034592.1, read as the reverse complement.
TTTCTTTCTGCTTGGTTTTTCCATTGTTATATTTTATTTTATAGTTATCCCTTAGATGGCTTTTTGTCTTTTTTTTAAAAAGTGGTTTTTAGCCTTTATTTCTAAGTTCTTAAATTCTCCAAAAGTTCTCCTCCAAAAAGTTCTCTCTGAAAAGTTCTCTAAACAGATCTCTAAGGAAGTTCTCTCTTGTTCTCTAAAAAAAAGTTCTCTCTGTTCTCTTCTTTTCCTAATCTTACTCTTTCCTCCTACTTGATGTAATAATGATCAATCATGCTTTTACTTTCATGTTTATATTACCCATTGCTGTTACTTCTTTTTTTTTTTTTTGGATGTTCTTATTTTTATTATTAGATACTTTCTTCATTTGCATTTCAAATGCTATCCCAAAAGTCCTCTATACCCTCCTTCTGCCCTGTTACCCAACCCACACACTCCCACTTCCTGGCTCTGGCATTTCCCTTTACTAGGGCATATAATCTTCACAAGACCAAGGGCTTCTCCTCACAATGATAGTCGACTAGGCCTTATTATGCTACATATGCAGCTATCCTATAGGGATAGCTATCCTTTGTCCCTTCTATAGGGTTGCAGACCCCTTCAGCTCCTTGGGTACTTTCTCTAGCTCCTCCATTGGGGACTCTGTGTTCCATCCAATAGATGACTGTGAGCATCCA
>NC_034592.1:74556172-74558166 GCF_900095145.1 Mus pahari | reverse complement strand
TTGAGGGACATCTGGGTTCTTTCAAGATTATGACTGTTATAAATAAGGCTGCTATGATCATAGTAAAGCATGTGTCCTTATTACAAGTTGGAACATCTTCTGGGTATATGTCCAGGAGAGGTATTGCTGGATCCTCCAGTAGTACTATGTCCAATTTTCTGAGGAACCACCAGACTGATTTCCAGAGTTGTTGTATCAGCTTGCAATCCCACCAGCAATGGAGGAGTGTTCCTCTTTCACCACAATCTCACCAGAATCTGCTGTCACCTGAATTTTTCATCTTAGCCATTCTGACTGGTGTGAGGTAAAATCTCAGGGTTGTTTTGATTTGCATTTCCCTGATGACTAAGTATGTTGAACATTTTTCAGGTACTTCTCAGCCATTTGGTATTCCTCAGTTGAAAATTCTTTGTTTAGCTCTGTGCTCTATTTTTTAATGGGGTTATTTGATTTTCTGGAGTCCTACTTCTTGAGTTCTTTGTATAGATTGGATTTAGGATTGGTAAAGATCCTTTCCCAATCTGTTGGTGGTCTTTTTGTCTAATTGACAGTGTCTTTTGCCTTACAGAAGCTTTGCAATTTTATGAGGTCCCACTTGTCAATTCTTGATTTTAGAGCACAAGCCACTGCTGTTCTGTTCAGGAATTTATCCTCTGTGCCCATATCTTTGGGGCTTTTCTCAAATTTCTCCTCTATAAGATTTAGTGTCTCTGGTTTTATGTGGAATTCCTTGATCCATTTAGACTTGAGCTTTGTACAAGGAGATAAGAATAGATTAATTCATATTCTTCTACATGATAACCGCCAGTTGAGCCAAGACCATTTGTTGAAAATGCTGTCTTTTTACCACTGGATGGTTTTGGCTCCTTTGTCACAGATCAAGTAACCATAGGTGTGTGGGTTCATATCTGAGTCTTCGATTGTATTCCATTGGTCTACCTGTCACTTTACCAGTACTGTGCAGTTTTTATCACAATTGGTCTGTAGTACAGCTTGAGGTCAGACATGATGATTCCACCAGAATTTCTTTTACTGCAGAGAAGAGTTTTTGCTATCCTAGGTTTTTTGTTATTCCAGATGAATTTACAAATTGTTCTTTCTAACTCTGTGAAGAATTGAGTTGGAAGTTTGATGGGAATTGCATTGATTCCATAGATTGCTTTCAGCAAGATAGCCATTTTTACTATATTGAGCATGGGTGATCTTTCCACTTTCTGAGATCTTCTTTGATATCTCTGTTTAGAGACTTGAAGTTCTTATTATAGAGAACTTTCATTTCCTTAGTTAGAGTTACACCAAGATATTTTATATTATTTGTGACTATTGTGAAGGGTATTGTTTCCCTAATTTCTTTCTCAGCCTGTTTATCCTTTGTGTAGAGAAAGGTCACTGATTTGTTTGAATTAATTTTAAATCGAGCTTCTGTACTGAAGTTGTTTATCATTTTTAGGAGTTCTCTAGTGGAATTTTTAGGGTCACTCATATATACTATCATATCATCTGCAAATAGTTATATTTTGACTTCTTCCTTTCCAATTTGGATCCCCTTAATCTCCTTTTGTTGTCTAATTGCTCTGTCTAGGACTTCAAGTACTACATTGATTAGGTAGGGAGAAAGTGGACAGCCTTGTCTAGTCCCTGATTTTAGTGGGATTTTTTTGAGATTCTGTCCATTTATTTTGATGTTGGCTACTGGTTCACTATATATTTCTTTTGCTATATGTATGTATGGGCCTTGAATTCCTGATCTTCCCAAGACTTTCATCATGAAGGCGTGTTGGATTTTGTCAAATGATTTCTCAAAATCTAAAGAGATGATCATGTGTTTTTTGTTTTGAGTTTGTTTATATAGTGGGTTACCTTGATGGATTTCCATATATTAAACCATCCCTGCATCATCTGGATGAAGCCTACTTGATTATGATGAATGATCATTTTGTTGTGTCCTTGGATCAGTTTGCAAGAATTTTGCTGAGTATTTTTGCATCGATATT
>NC_034592.1:74517282-74554152 GCF_900095145.1 Mus pahari | reverse complement strand
TTCATTTCTGATTTTGTTAATTAGGATGCTGTCCCTGTGCCCTCTAGTGAGTATGGCTAAGGGTTTATCTATGTTCTTTATTTTCTAAAAAAAAAAAAAAACAAACAGCTCCTGGTTTGGTTAATTCTTTGTATAGTTCTTTTTGTTTCCACTTGGTTAATTTTAGCCCTGAGTTTGATTTTTTTCCTGCTGTCTACTCCTCTTGGGTGAATTTGCTTCCTTTTCTTCTAGAGCTTTTAGGTGTGCTGTCAAGCTGCTAGTGTGTGCTATCTCTAGTTTCTTTTTGACAGTACCTCAAGCTATGCATTTTCCTTTCAGGACTGGTTTCCTTGTGTCCCATAAGTTTGGGTATGTTGTGGCTTCATTTTCATTAAACTCTATAAAGTCTTTAATTACTTTCTTTATTCCTACTTTGACCTAGTTATTGTTGAGTAGAGTGTTGTTCAGATTCTATTTCAACATTGACTTATTATTTACATGGTTATTGAAGATCAAACTTAGTCCATGGTGATCTGATAGGATGCATGGGATAATTTCAATATTTTTGTATCTGCTTACTCCTGTTTTTTGACCGATTATATATTCAGTTTTAGAGACGGAGCCATGAGGTGCTGAGAAGAAGGTACATCCTTTTGTTTTAGGATAAAATGTTCTGTAGATATCTGTTAAATCCATTTGTTTCATAACTTCTGTTAGGTTCAATGTGTCTCTGTTTAGTTTCTGTTTCCAGGATTTGTCCATTGATGAGAGTGGGGTATTGACGTCCCCCACTATTATTGTGTGAGTTGCTATGTGTGCTTTGAGTTTTAATAAAGTTTCCTTAATGAATGTCGATGCCCTTGCATTTGGAGCATAGATGTTCAAAATTGAGATTTCATCTTGGAAGATTTTACCTTTGAAGTGTATGAAATGCCCCTCCTTATCTTTTTTTGATAACCTTGTGTTGAAAGTCAATTTTACTCGATATTAGGATGTCTACTCCAGCCTGCTTCTTCAGACAGTTTGCTTGGAAAATTGTTTTCCAGCCTTTTACTCTTAGGTAGTGTCTGTCTTTGTCCTTGAGTTGGGTTTCCTGTATGCGGCAAAATGTTGGGTCCTGTTTACATAGACACTCTGTCAGTCTATGTCTTTTTATTGGGGAATTAAGTCCATTGATATTAAGAGATATTAATGAAAAGTAATTATTACTTCCTGGGTTTGTTTGTTTGTTTGTTTTTGTTTTTGTTTTTGTTTTGTTTTTTTGTGGTTAGAATTGGGGTACTCTTCTTGCTGTTGTCTTCTTTTAGGTTTGTTGAAGGATTACATTTTGCTTTTTCTAGGGCATAATTTCCTTCCTTGTGTTGAATTTTTTCCTTTATTATCCTTTAAAGATGTGGATTCGTGGAAAGACATTATATGAATTTGGTTTTGTCATGGAATACTTTGGTTTCTCCATCTATGATAATTGAGAGTTTTACTGAGTATAGTATCCTGAGCTGGTATTTGTGTTCTCTTACGTTGTATATAATATCTCTCTAGGACCTTCTGGGTTTCATAGTCTCTGGTGAGAAGTCTGGTGTAATTCTAATAGTTCTGCTTTCATATTTTACTTGAGCTTTTTCCCTTACTGCTTTTAATATTCTGTCTTTATTTAGTGTATTTGTTGTTCTGATTATTATGTGTTAGGATCCTTCAAAATTCGTCTCTGCTCTGGATCCTTAAAAGTCTTACCTTATTCACTTTTGCTTAGTGCCTGCTTCCTGGTGTATTTGTTGTTCTGATTATTATGTGTTAGGAGGAATTTCTTTTCTGATCCAGTCTATTTGGAGTTCTGTAGTCTTCATGTATGTTCATGGGGGCATCTTTTTCTTTAGATTAGGGAAGTTTTTGAAAGACCTCCTGCATCTAATGAGATGATTGTGTGTGTTTTTTTTTTTTCCCTTTGAGATTGTTTGTATAGTGGTTCATGTTGATGGGTTTCCATATATATTGAACCACCCCTGAATCCCTGGGATGAAGCCTACTCGACCATGGTGAATGAGCATTTTGATGTGTTTTTGATTCGGTTGCAATAGTTTTATTGAGGGTTTTTTTTTTTTTTTCATCAATCTTCATAAGGAAAATTGGTCTGAAGTTCTCTTTCTTTGTTGGGTCTTTGTGTGGTTTAGTATTGAACAACTATGGCTTCATAGAACATATATAGTATTGGGTAGTATTCCTCCTGCCCTGTGAGGCCCCTCCCCAACAGCTCGCTCTGTTGTCACCACAACAGCAGCAGCAGGCGTCCTTGCATGCCTCTCCTATCTTTACGGCCAGCCAGTTCCTGGAACGACTTAACAGCCTTTGTTCTGGCCTATCCAGACATTCCTGGGCCTGTTTTGCTTTTCCTTGGGCCCATGAACTTTCTGACCAGCAGAGCTGCCTGAATCATGGATCTTAAATTTTCTTCTATAATTTTGTTGAAGATATTTACTGGCCCTTTAAGTTGAAAATCTTCATTCTCATCTACACCTATTTGTAGGAGGCTGCAGCCTCTCCCCTGGGCTACCCGAAGCTGCACCTTAAAGATGGCACCTGTCAGCTATAGAGCCTGTGGTAAACAGGTCCATATTTGGTGGTGATATGTTCCTGCTCTTCTGGTTGGCTGAGGCTGCACGCCTGGTGAGGTGACATGGCCTGCCGCGATTGGAGTGGATATGAGATTATAAAAGGGCTTGTATCCTGTGGCTCAGGGGAGATGAAGAGGGAGATTAAGAGGGAGATGGTGAAGAAAGAGGTTGCTGAATAAACTGCTGTTAGAAGAACTGGTGGTTGCGTCTTCCTTGTGGTAGAGGGGGCGTGCAACAAAAGGTTGCCCGTATGGGGAACTGACTCCCCCACTGAAGAGTTCAGAACTTTCAGCAGTCAGGCTTTGCTGGCAGGGTAAGTCCATGGTAAGTAGGACTTACAACCCCAGGAGTTTGGGGAAATACCTCAGGGAAGCATAGAGTCTAGAGCAAGGTCTCCAGGAAGCAGGCAGTAAGCAAAAGTGAATAAGGTAAGGCCTTTAAGGATCCAGAGCAGGGACGAATTTTGAAGGATCCTGGGGCAGGGATGATTTAACAAGGTTCTTGGTAAAGAGACATAACAGAAAGCTCTTGGTACAGAGACAAACTTAAGATCCAGGGGTTACTGGACACAGTTAAGTTCTCGGCACAGAGATGAACTTAAAAGTGAAGAGAGCAGGAGGAGATTGCAGCAGAAAAAAATGAAAGTAAAAGTGGTATTGGTATGGCTGTTAGTAATTTTGAATTTAATTAAATCTTGCCTGGTGGACAGGAGTGGAGGGTATGCTGAAAAGTTTTCCTGTGTCCAGGCTGAGTATTTTAAAAGAGATTGCTTTCCCAATCGTCCATGGCCAACTGCAGCAGCTCCCGTGAGACGTCCAAAATTATGTCCATGGTATAAAGGCTCATGCAGCAGAAGCAGAAAAATGCAAATGAGAAGCCAGCAGAGGAGAAAAAAAAGGCTAAAGAACAAGAGAGTGAGGAGGGAAGTATGGATGAATCATCTGACAGTGGAGATGAAGTGACTATCATGATATCTAAGTTGAGTTTTAGGTGAGGAAGGCCGCCTGAACCTTTGGCACCTCCCTTGCCCTCACCTCCTCTCTATAATGGAGAAAGAGGAAGTGAAGGAAAGAGCAGCCACCATGNTTCGGTATAGTGAAATCTGCTTTGAGAAGTTGGTGCCTTCCCAGTGTTTCAAGATCAGCAAGGGCAACAAAGAGTCAGTAACTACCTATGGCCCCCAAGCTGCCTTCACTATGAACCATAAGCCTACTTAGCTTGGGGTAAGAATTAGTAGAAAATGGTGCTTCAATAAACCATTGTTGTGGGACCCTGACCCATGTTTGGGCCAGTTGCCCTCATTACCACTTAAATCAAAGCAGCTGGCTCAACTCCCTTGTTAACACTCAACTCCCTTGTTAACTCTCAGCTGAAAACTGTATTCTTACTGTAGTTATTCTGGAGGAATTAGTCTTTGTGTCAGGTGTAAATGGTGCTTCCAAAATACTGCCTTCCATATATTCAAATCATAATGCTAAGTGTAACCTCTGTGCAGTTTCAGAATTTTTCTCATGCAGCTAATTTGTCCCGTGAAACAGGATGAAAGAATTACAGGCATATAAAATCTATGTGGAGATTGCCATCATTCAGCAGTAGTTGAAGATGATCCAGAGGACCTTCAGCTTCCTCAAGGATTGGGGAGGGATGGTCTTCTGGGGAATTTTTGCTGTGTGTTGTGTGCATGGTGTATGTGTCGGTTGCAGTGTGCGCAGGCCCTCACTTCTGCCATGGTGGTGCAGGCCTTTGTTGCCATGGAGGTGGGACAATCACCTCAGATTTGGCTTGCTGCCATAAAGAAATAGCCTTGCCATTTTTCCATCTTGCCATGGGATGCCAGGCTAAGCACTGCACAGGGGACAGCTAGTGACCTGTTTGGCATCCTCTGGAAGGCATGTCTAATTGCTTGAGGGTTAAGTGTCCAAGTGTCCTTCCCCCAGAAAAATGACATGGGAGCTGACCAAGGCCTCCCTGGGTGGTGAGCCTGGAGGAAGGCTTTGTGTAAGGCCCCTATGTTTGCATATGGGGAATTAGACCTCTACCTTTGCCCATGTAGTTGCTTGCAGCAAAAGAAAAAAGGGGGATATATAGGAGGCTGCGGCCCCTCCCCTGGGCTACCCAAAGCCGCACCTTAAAGATAGCACCTGTCGGCTATGGAGCTTGTAGTAAACAGGTCCGTATTTGGTGGTGATATGTTCCTGCTCTTCTGGTTGACTGAGGCTGCACGCCTGGTGAGGTGACATAGCCTGCTGAGATTGGAGTGGATATGAGAATATAAAAGGGCTTGTATCCCGGGGCTTGGGGGAGATGAAGAGGGAGATGAAGAGGGAGATGATGAAGATTGTTCAAGGTTCCTGAATAAACTACTGTAAGAAGAACTGGTGGTTGTGTCTTCCTTGCTGTCAAGAGAGAGGGCGTGACACTTATTATCCTTAGGTTTGGTCTTCTCATTGTGTCCTGGATTTCCTGGATGTTTTGAGTTAGGATCTTTGTGCATTTTGCATTTCCTTTGGTTGTTGTGTCTATGCTTTCTGTGGAATCTTCTGCACCTGAGATTCTCTCTTCCGTCTCTTGTATTCTTTTGCTGATGCTTGCACCTATAGTTCCTGATTTCTTTCCTAGGATTTCTATTTCCAGAGTTGTCTCCCTTTGAGTTTTCTTTATTGTTTCTTCTTCCATTTTTAGATCTTGGATGGTTTTGTTCAATTCCAGCAACTGTTTGATTGTGTTTTCCTGTAATTCTTTATGGGGTTTTTGTGTTACCTCTTTAAGGACTTCTACCTGTTTAGCAGTGTTTTCCTGTAATTCTTTAAGGTCTTCTACCTATTTGGCAGTGTTCTCCTGTATTTCTTTAAGTGAGTTATTAATGTCCTTCTCGAAATCCTCTACCAGCATCATGAGATATGATTTTTAAATCTGAATCTTGCTTTTGGGGTATTCAGGACTCGCTGTGTTAGGCATCTAGGTTCTGTTGATGCCTAGTGGTCTTGGTTTCTGTTAGTAAGATTCTTATGCTTGCCTTTCGTCATCTGGTAATCTCTGGTCCTAATGTTCTAGCTGACTCTGGCTGGAGCTTGTTCCTCCTATGATTCTGTTAGCCTCTGTCTGCACTCCTAGGAATCCAACTCTCTCCTGAGTCCCCGTGGTCAAAGAACTCTCTGCAGGCAAGCTCTCCTATTGCAAGGAAGGTGCCCAGAAGTCTGGAGCTCAGATCCACCTCCTGAGTCCCGGGGTCAGAGCCCTCCCTGGAGGCCAACTTTCCTCTGGCAAGAAAGGTGCCCAGTTTTCTGGGTCTCAGTTCAGCCTCCTGGCTGAGGATGAAGGCCCGAAGGGACCCTGTCCAAGAAGCTCTGTTGCTTCTGCTGTCCATGTGCTCTCCTGTGTAGACTGGTCTCAGTGATTCCAAGATTCTGGGTGTGCTAGGGCCTGCCCAGTTAGGGCCCAAGAAGGCTCAGTGCTGGAGCCACCAGAAGGAATCCCAGCCTCTGGTTGGGTGGGTTTCCTTTGTCCCTTTTCCTGCTAGCACAAGATCCTCCGGGATTCTTTGGAACAGATGTTGCATTCCACTCACCAGTGATCCCAAGATCCTGGGTGTTCTAGTGTTCCTGCAGTATGGAGAGTCCTCTGGGGACCTTGGGACCCTCCACTGGGTTCCCTCCAAAGATCCAACATTTGTTATTTTGGATTTTTTTTTAAACCTTTTTTGATGGCCACCTTTCTTTATTTTATTTTATTTTTATTCTTTAATCCTGATTCCCTTTTTACATTCCAGTCTTCATTCCCCTCCAGGTCTGCCCCCTGACAGCTCCACATTTTGAACTCCTTTCCCCCATTTCCAAGAGGATGTCCCCACTCTCCTGTCCCTATGTCACCAGACCTCCCCACCCCCTGGATCCTCAAGTCTCTCTGAGTTAGGTGCATCTTCTTTCACTGAGACCAGACCAGGCAGTCCTCTGCTGTATACTTGTTGGGGGCCTCCTATCAGATTCTGTATACTGCCTGGTTGGTAGATCAGTGTCTGAGAAATCTTGGGCGTCCAGTTCAGTTGATACTGCTGGTCTTCCCACGGGGTTGCCCTATTCCTCAGCTTCTTTCAGCTTTTCCCCAATTCTACCAAAGGGGTCCCTAGCTTCTGACCATTGGTTGGGTGTGAGTATCTGCATCTGATTCCTTCAGCTGCTTGGTGGGACTCTCAGAGGAAGACCTTCTAGGCTCCTGTCTGCAAGCATATCATAGTATCAGTAACAGTGTCATGCCCAGGGCCTCACCTTGAGATTGATCCCAATTTGGGCCTCCTTTTTCTCATGCTTTTATCCATTTTTGTCTCTGCAGTTCCTTCAGACAGGAACAATTCTGGATCAGAGCTTTTGTCTATGGGATGACTACTCTATCCCTTCACTTGATGTCTTGTCCCTCCACTGGAGATGGGCTCTACAAGTTCCCTCTCTGCACTATAGATCACTTCATTCCCTTTGAGTCCCGAGAGTCTCAGACCTCCCCAGTCTCTGGTACAATCTAAAGGGTCCCCCTTCCTCTTACCTCCCGAGGTTGCATGTTTCCTTTCTATTCTTTCTTCTGGCCCTCAGGGCTTCACTCCTGTTCTTCCCACCCCTAATACCTGATCAGGTTACCCCCTTTCCCTCCCTGTCCCCTCTCCCACTAAGGTCCCTCCCTGCTAATGCTCCCCTCCCCACGATTGCTTTCTTCTGATGATATTCCACCTTATATCAATCAGAATAGCTAAGATCAAAACCTTAGGTGACAACACATGTTGGAGAGAATGTAGAGAAAAAGAAACACTCCCCTACTGCTGATGAGATTGCAAACTGGTACAACTACCTGGAAATCAATCTGGAGATTCCTCAGAAAATTGGAAATAAATCTACCTTAAGACCAAGTTATACCTCTCATGAGCATATACCCAAAAGATGCCCCACCATACCGAAGGGGCAACGTGTTCCACTATGTTCACAGTGGGTTTATTTGTGATAGCCAGAAGGTGTAAATAACCCAGATGTCCTACAACAAGAGAGTTGATACTGAAAATGTGGTTCATTTACACAATGAAATGCTACTCAGCTATTTAGACTATACTGAGTTTTGCAGGCAAATGGATGGAACTAGAAAATATCCTGAGTGAGATAACTCAGTCCAAAAAGGGCAAGCATAATATGTACGTACTCACTAGTAAGTGGATATTAGCCAAAAAAAGTACAGAATGCACAGAATACAATCCACAGAACTCAAGAAAGTTAACAAGCTGAAGGGCCCAAGTGAGAATTACTTTTTTTCAATAAAGTCATATTATATGATTGAGTTCCATCACCCACTGAATTTCTAATTAATTCACCTAGTGCTGCTGATCTTCCCTTTAAGGGCCTGATCACCTCCTTGCATTCAACATTAGCATTTTCAAAGGCAAAAGATTCAATCAGTGCTTTAATACCTTGTAGATCTTATACCCCTCTATCTATATTTGAAGTCACTCAATAAAAATGTCAGTGAATTTTTCTTTTGAACCTTGCATAATATGAATAAATGGTTCAAGTCTTTTTTGTTTATTCACTATTGTCCCAGATCCTTAAAGTTATCATGCTACATAGTTTCAAGGTTATCTCATTATATACTACTTGCATCTGGACCTCAGCATATGACCTTCTCCTAGGATGATCTTAAGAAATATTAATATCTCTGGACTTATTTCTCTTTCCTATCCCCTTAGCCCTTTCTGTTACAGCATTAACAATGCTATAGACTTTAACCTTATTTCTTCTTAGTATCTTTCTAAAATAATTTATAATTTTTCTAATTTTTATTCTAAGGATTATCTCCAGTTTTTGTACTTCTTTTTTTTTTTTTTTACTTGTATCTGTACTATCTTAGTATTTTCCTCATTTTTATTTAGAAGTTTTTCTGATTTTTTTCTTCTATGGCCTGTCTCTAAAGCCCTCTTCTTTGAGAAAGCTCAGAAAGCCATGATGATTGTCAAGATAAGGATTACCAGCATGGTAATAACCATAATTGATACTGTGTCCATCCCAGTTAAGTCATTTATCTTTCTCTTTTGTTTCTATCTTTAAGCCATTTAAAGGGCTTTATAACACAGAGTCCAGAAGCTCTATGTTATTGATTGTTTTCATCTTATTTGTCTTATTCCCTTTAATTTTACTATTTTTTATATTCTTTTTACCTGTCTATGATGTTTCCCATCCATTCTCTTTCTCTCTTAACCATTTAAAAGTAATTCTGGTGCCTTTACCTTGGGGTTTGGAATCTTGTACTTCTGCAAATTAGGTCAATTTCATTCATAGTTTTACACATCATGACAGCTTTATTTTTATACAAAAAAATATTTTCAGAACAGGCAAGAATGTTAAATTAGGTCTGGTATTAAGTGTTGATACTATATTTTAAAGTCCTTATATTAACTTTTATAAGTAAATTAATATCTTTATGTACTGTAGTCATCATCAGTGAAAGAGGTTATTAGTTTCTCCACCAATGAGAAATCCACCAAGATATCCATTGTGTGAGCTCTTGAGTTAATGGAGTAGACAAAGTGAGTAAATATTTTTGTGATACATGAAGTACAACTTTAAATAATAGATACTCCCCACAAAGGCATCTTAATAGAGATAGTTAGAAACAAAATCATCTGAAATACGTTTGTTAGGTTGTATTATGACCTGTTTCGTGTTTGTTTTCAAAGGGAAAGTAACATTTACCTGTTACATGAGTAAATATACAAATTGGATTTATTTAACATTGATTTGTGTGTTCAACATTATATGAAATGTTAACACAGTTTATAATGTATGCTTATACCAGAAAACTTAGTCACATATATCAAGTATATTAGAGAACAAATATATTTACTTATGTTCTGTAGCCTTCATATGGGATTTTATGAATGAATCTTAAATTGATGACTAACAAGATATTATGACATATACATATGTAAATCATGATCAAAGACTGACATATGTACTGCCACCTAGATTCATATACATGTTAATATATCACTATGATCTTAAACTATATATCATTTTTCTAGAAGTGTGTTATAGTTTTATGGAAAGCATAATAGAAGTAGTACAGCATTTTCATACATCTAAATTCTTAAAAGCATTTTACAGTATAACTTATAATCTAAAAGCTATTTTTTGCAGTGTTATAGTAATATTAAAGTGAGCAATAGTATATTTGGCTTATGGAAATACAGCACTGATAGTTAAAGATAGTTAAAGGAGCACTACTTGTGAAAGGTGAAATGTAAAAGCAGAAAGAGTAGTTATAGAATATTTTACGCATGTCATTCAACAGGTGTGCTGTTTCCAGTCTGCGGATTCTGCAAGTGCAGATCTCTGGAATCAGATGTTGACAGTAATGGGAATGGTACACACAGAAGGACCTTTATGGTCAGATTCTAAATAAAGCCCAGATTTGTTTCATGAGTCCTATTTCACTGCAAAATCCATGTGAATAGAACCTTCATATGTGTGTGCATGTGTGTGTGTGTGCGTGTGCGTGTGTGTATGTGTGTGTGTGTGTGTGCGTGTGCATGTGTGTATGTGTGTGTGTGTGTGTGTTGCATTAGATAGTTTCTAAAGCTTATAAGCTTTTTTTTTTGTAAGTTGTTAATTTTTATTAGGAATCTAACACAAACGATTCTAATTTCTCTCAGCAGCAGATGACATAACTACAATGAAGAATAAATGATGAATGTTTTCACTTAAAAATATTCTATGCAAGCTTTCCAGAATTTGTAAAATTATTTGAATCTGTGATCCTACATATTAAAAGTTGAGTTTAAATTTAGATACACATATACCTTCTTCTATGGTTTGGTTTTAATTAAAATTCATATTTCTTTTGTGTGTGTGTGTGTGTTTTATTAGATACTTTCTTTATTTACATTTCAAATGCTATCCCGAAAGTTCCCTATACCCTCCCCCGACCCTGCTCCCCTACACACCCTCTCCCACTTCTTGGCCCTGGCCTTCCCCTGTACTGGGGCATACAAAGTTTGCAAGACCAAGGGGCCTCTCTTCCCAATGATGGCCGACTAGGCCATCTTTGGCTACTTATGCAGCTAGAGACATGAGCTCTGGGGGTACTGGTTAGTTCATATTGTTGTTCCACCTATAGTGTTGCAGGCCCCCTCTGCTCCTTGGGTACTTTCTCTAGCTCCTCCATTGGGGGCCCTGTGTTCCATCCAATAGCTGACTGTGAGCATCCACTTCTGTGTTTGCCAGGCACTGGCATAGCCTCACAAGAGACCGCTATATTAGGGGCCCTTCAGCAACATACTGCTGCCATGTGCAATTGTGTCTGGGTTTGGTGGCTGATGATGGTATGGATCCCCGGGTGGAGCAGTCTCTGGATAGTCCATAATTTTGTCTTAGCTCCAAACTTTGTCTCTGTAATTCCTTTCATGGTTATTTTGTTCCCCATTCTAAGGAGGAATGAAGTATCCACACATTGGTCTTCCTTCTTCTTGGTTTTCCTGTGTTTTGTAAATTGTATCTTGGGTATTCTAAGTTTCAGGACTAATATCCACTTATCAGTGAATTCATAAGCTTTATAATTTAACTGTTCCCTGTCAAAAAGTACTGGTTCACTTCTCTAATATCTGATGAAAATTGGAAGCATCATTTGGTTATAGTATTAATAACAGCATAATTACAATTGATCAGCAGTTTAAATTAAGAGTCGTGAGCCTGGAAAATGTTTTGCATTCTTTAATTGAATAAACAATAGTCTAAGTGGATAAGGCAGTGCTGTACTCATACACTTTAGACAGCTTCTTTGGAAAAAAAAAGTCATGACCACATCTTCTTTTATCTTTTCTTTTGCGACGTGTACCCCGATGCAACCATGAGAATGACACAGTTCTTGGTTTTTCACTGAGCATGAATTTTACCATTTATTATGGTGCTCTTTGAGACCTGGAACCAGAATTTTCATTTGGGTTCTCTATACTCAGGATGATTTATGAATTACATTAAGATCTATAATTCTCCATTTCTCAATTTCTATTATCTCTAGCTGTCTTTTTAAGAATTTAATGTCAACTACATGAGATAGTGCAGTTTAAAATTTCCTCAGAGCTTTAGAGCTTCTTTGGCAAATTCTCTTTCACTGAAGTGTAAGGCAGTGCTCTGCTGAGGTGTGGCTGCATAATGGGATAGGGGTGCCTTTGTTGTTACACTGGCTCACATATGTCCTGACTTACCTAAGTATTTTATCACAATTTATGGCAATAGATTACTATTAGTCTTTGGAATTGTTCTTTTAATAGTTAAGTCCATATCACTTGGCAGTTAACTACTTATGTTGTTGTATCAGCCAAGTTGTTTCTCTCTAGAGATTATTCAAGGAAAGAAACCTTTACAGAGGAGAGTTCTTCATTTGAATTTGATCCAATATTTTAACAAATAATTTATAATTACCTTAGAGTCATTACATATTCACATATATTCATGTGTAATCTCAGTTTCTTTGACATAAAACTGTAGAAATATAAATATGATTTAAGAAAGGTGAGGAAAGTATTCTTTAAATCCATTTTTAGTGAGTGCAATTTTGAAGACATTTTCCTCTGCTTAGGAGAAAAGTGTATCACTATTGTATATACAGGGTAAGTCTGAAATCTAAACCTGTCCATCATTACAGAGAACTATAGTAGAGAGAAACATGGAACTCATTCTACATCATTCATGTGAAGTCTTTTCTCCACAAAATTTACTATAAGGAGAAAGATTCACATAATTGATAGTCACCTTTTTATATATGAATCTTTTGTTTACTGCACCTTTTACAATTGGAATTGAAAACTTTTATTTCCCCAAATTTGGTCACTTTCATTTATAATTGTGCAAATCATAGAAAATTTATTTTTTCTTCAAATATATTATCAAAACAGGTAAGAATGTTCACTTAGCTTTGTGCATTAAGGGTTAATGTCATACTTACAGGTGCTTATATAAGTTTTCAAAGGTATATTCACAACTTTATGTACCACAGTCTTCTTCAGTGAAAGAGGTCATCATTTTCTCCACCAACGAGAAATCCACCAAGAAATCCAACATGTGAGCTCTTGAGCTAATGGAGTAGGTAAGGTGGGTAGATACTTTTGTGATACATGAAGTACAACTAATATTTTAAATATTAGATACGACAAAGGCATCTCAATGGAAAAATGTTAGAACATAGAAATTAATCAGAAATATGTTTGTTATGTTACGGCCTGATTGTTCTTTTCTATATGGGATATTAATATTTATTTATTATGGTAACCATACAATTTCAATTTACTTTACATTGATTCATGTTTATTACATTTTGCGTGGCATGTTAACAGAGAAATGTAGTAGCCAGGTGTGGTGGCACACGTCTTTAATCCCAGCACTGGGGAGGCAGAGGCAGGCAGATTTCTGAGGTCGAAGCCAGCCTAGTCTACAAAGTGAGTTCCAGGACAGCCAGGGCTATACAGAGAAACCCTGTCTCAAAAAAACAAAACAAAACAAAACAAACAAGCAAACAAAAACCAGAGAAATGTAGTTTATAAGGTATTATTATATGAGAAAATTTAGTCACATTTATAAGTATATCAGAGTATAAGGGAGCAAATATATTTATTTATATTCTGTAGTCTTCATATGAGATCTTATGTATGAATCCTAAATTGATGACTATAAAGATGTTAAGGTATACATGAAGGAAATCCATGATCAGAGACGGCCATATCTACTGTGACCTAGATTCATGTGAATGTTAGCATATTACTATGAGCTTAAACTATGAATTAGTTTTTTAGAAATATGTTATTATTGTATTGAACATATAGCTAGTCCATCATTTTTATCATATCAAATCCTTGAAAGCTCTTTACAGTACAGCATATGATTCAATAACTGTCTTTTTTGATCTATTATAGAAATGTTAAGCTGAGCAATAGCATAATTAGTTTATGGAAATACAGCACTGATAGTTAAAGATAGTTAAAGAAGCACTACTTTGTGGAAGGTGAAATGTGAAAGCAGGAACAGTAGATATCAAATATTTTCACTCATGTCATTTAACAGGTGTGCTGTTTCCAGTCTGCAAATTTTGCAAGTGCAGACACCCTGAATCAGATGTTAACAGTGGGAATGATACACACAGAAGGACCTTCATGGTCAGCTTCTGAATAAAGCCCATATTTACTTCATATGTCCTATCTCACTCTCACGTCTACATGAATACATTCTTCTTTCTTCTAGACAAGATAAATTTCTGGATAGAAAAATATTGTCAGAATATATATATATATATTTTTTTTTCTCCTAAGGGTAATATGGCTTTTAATTTAACTATATACCTCAACACTCAATAGTATTTATGAAATTAATATATGTATATCACATACATTTTATTAATTTTTAAATTCTTATTATAATTAAAAAATTATGAGACATATCTTTCCTTTCACCAGATATAGAGTTTCTCTTTAGTGAGGATTTGGGGAAACTAAACATACATACACACACACACACAGACACATACACACACACACACACACACACACACACACATGCACACACACACATGCACACACACACATGCACATGCACACATACACGCACATGCACACACACACACACACACACACATATATATTAAATAACATCATATTTCCTGGTACATCTTTATTTTGTGGTTGATTGAGATGACTTACTGTTTTTGGTCATGGGAGATACTCAAAAACATTGATACCTGCTATCATATATATCATATATATATATATATATATATATATATATATATATATATATATATGATATATATGAATATATATTCATGTATTAAGAAGTAATTTAGGACCATTACATATACTACCATCAACACCAACACCAAAATGAATTCTTTTGATATTCTGATGGTAGAAATGTTGATGTTGAGGTACTGGGAGGTTTATCATGTGGTCCACATTATCTTCATAGTAAAGAAAAGAACCTGAGACAGCATCAAAAGGCACATTGCACCAGAGTTCACATTGGTTACCAGTGATGACAATTCTATTGCAAGAATGTCCAGGAACCTCTCTGGATACACAATTTAAACCCATTCTTTTACATTTAATGGGCTGTTTGTAAAGGTTGGAAACCTTTGAAAAGTGGATTCAGATGTTTAATAATGCAAAAGCAATGACGAGCTGGATGCTCATAGATATCCAGATGATGCTTTAAATATGTTCTCCATAAAACAACTCACATGGCACCAGGGTTCACGTTAGTCACCAGTGTTGACAGTTCTTTAGCAAGAATGTCCAAGAACCTCTCTGGATACCATTAAAGAAGATAATTGAAGTCGGTATTAATTTATAAAATCTCATTTGTCATTGGTAACCAGTTTTAAAGAAATCTTAATAGGTTTGGAAATATTTGCAGGACTCTGTATATCTCATAAAATGTAGATAGAATAGAAAGAGATAAGGCTGCACTACTTCTCCTCAGTAGTGCCCTGGGAATGACTCTGATTGCATTTCTTTGAATTCTTTTGATTTTCAGTGAAGAAGGAAATATATATTTTAATTATATTTAGAAAGTGATGATACATGGCTTTCTTCCACCAGATATAGAGTTACTCTTTAGTAAGGCTTTTGGGATTGTGAACACTGAACTTCTGTTTCCAACTCCCTACCTACAAAGACATATACATATTGCAGTGCTCTACTTTTGTCTACTTCTGCTTCCAGTTTCTATATTTTGCTCTTTCATTAACTATGTAATTCTAAACTTTCTAATAGTAAAGTAGATTTGGTGGCTGTTGTTGGATGCATTAAGGGGTTGTAGCAAACTAGTTAAATGATATTATTATAAGTGAACATAGTGTTTTAGGAACGGGTCTCGGTATGGTAAAAATGGACAGGATTAAGACTCCAGAAACACCTGGCAATCTGAGATAGATAAACTAATTACATAAAACATCAGTGTAGTACATAGTAATATAGTTATAAAACAAACTTTAAAGGTATCCTTTTAATTTTAATGTGATGATTGTAAAGGTGGCAGGCTTCTATGAAATGTATAAAGATGTCTAATAATGCAACGGAATCAGCCATCTGGGAGATCAGAGACCCAGATGACGCTTTTAACATGCTCTCCATAAAACAATACCTTCAAACAGTGATGACATTACTTGATATAGTTATTTTAAAATATATTTATTTTATGTGAGTATTTGTCTTCATGTATGCATGTGTACCACATGCATGCATGGTGCCATGTAGGTCAGAAGAGATATGGAACCCATAGGAACTGGAGTTACTGATGGTTGTGGACCATTATGTGTGTGGCAGGAATTGAACTGTAAGATAAAATCATGTTCTTAACTACTCAATTAAATCTCCAGCCCTATATCGAAGGCTATTGACATAATAGACATTATATTTCCAAAGAGCAGGTGTCCTTTTTAATATTTCTAACATGTTTGCCAAAAGCAACATATTTTAAATAATACGTTTATGTATAGGAGTGTACTGCAGAGATACACTGAGACTTAAAATAAACCCTTGTACTTTCAGGCACAACTAAAATTTCCATGGAGGAATAGAATCATCAACAGGAACACAGACTGTCCACTAAACACCTACTGTATGTTCACCATTGTAAAAGCAATAGAGGCAATGTTTTTCATGTTTAAAAGGATTCATGACCACATATGTATTTTGGGACAAGTCTTGCTTGAGCACTCATCTCTGAAATAATCCTCCTAAAAAGGTCAATGGGACAGAACCATAATGTCACAGAATTCATTTTTGTGGGTCTTAGTCAAGATCCTTCAGGGCAAAAAGCATTATTTGTCTTGTTTTCAATCACTTACATTGTGACAATGCTGGGAAACCTGCTCATTGCAGTGACAGTGATTGCCAGCCCTTTGTTAAACTCCCCAATGTACTTCTTTCTTGCCTGTCTGTCAGTCCTGGATGCTCTTTATTGCAATGCAATCTCACCAAATTTGATTATATGTTTATTAAAAGATAAAAAGAATATCTCCTTCAGAGCTTGTATGCTTCAACTCTTTGTAGAACACTTATTTGGAGGTGTTGAGGTCTTCCTTCTGGTATTCATGGCCTATGATCGCTATGTGGCCATCTGTAAGCCACTGCACTATTTGACCATTATGAACCAGCGGGTGTGCATTCTGCTGTTGCTGGTAGCTGGAGTTGGAGGCATCTTACACTCATTGATTCAAGTTCTGACTGTGTATAAACTTCCTTTTTGTGGTCCCAATGTCATTGATCACTTCATGTGTGATATGAATCAATTACTGGGACTTGCATGCACTGATACCTATTTCCTTGGCATCACTGTCATTGCCAATGGTGGAGTAATCTGTGTGGGAATTTTCACCTTTCTCTTAGTCTCCTATGGAATCATTCTAAACTCTCTTAAGACTCACAGTCGGGAAGGAAGACACAAAGCTATGTTTACCTGCAGCTCCCACATCATGGTGGTTGTCTGCTTTTTTGCTCCCTGTAGTTTTATATATGCTAGACCTGTCACCAACTTTCCAGTGGATAAATACATTGCTGTGTTTTATACAGTTGTTAGTCCCATGCTGAATCCATTGATATATACCTTGAGAAATTCAGAGATGAAAAACTCTATTAAAAAGCTCTGGTGTAAAACTCTAACAATATAAAATAAGATTGTTTTCTCACTGAGTATGTTATTAACTATAAATTGAAAACCAGAAATAAATTTTAACAAGGAGGGCTGTGCTCTCCTCATGTAGGCATATTTTATTATACAAAGTCATTGAAAATGAAGAATAAATATTCAGTTGAGATTCTGATCAAGGCAATTGTGAGCCTTATCTCTTAATGGTTGAGCCTAGGGAATATTTAGAAGATAAAACCAGTTATGGGACTCTTGTATTACAAGTAGCAATAAAAGATAGTCACATTGAACTTTGCTTTTCTCAGGTTGCATTGAAGTAAGATTAGAAAAAAGTCTGTATGGGAAATTTTAAATCAGCCACATTCATGAGAAAATAAAAAAGACTGGTATCTACAATTCAGGGGTTAAAAGAAATTTTTTGAGATAGCAATTTTTGACTAATGAATCAAAATAGTGCCCTTGTGTGTCTATTTCATACATATTGCTTTATGAGTGTTCCTAATCTTTACCTCAGGATCACTTCTATTTTTGAGTATTTATACAGCAGTGAAACTGTGCCTAGCTGATAATACCAGCAGTCAATAATTTCAACTGATCATGTGCTGATGAAATTGAATTCTACATCCTGAATACCAAGTTAAGCTGAAGTGAGCTCATATTTCTATATCTTCATTACCAGTTAATACTTTTAATATTTATATTTTCAAATAGACAATCTCTGATGTCTTCATATTGGTGAAGAATTTTACAAAGAACTGTTATGTGTAAATATTATACTTAGTCAAAACTGCATTGCACTTCAACATTTTACTTTGATATTAAAGATAAATTTTGGAATAATCAAAATTTTATTCTGTAATTTCTATAAAAAGAAAACTAGTAAATTTCTTTTCAATCATTATCCATTTTGGGAGATCACAACCCAATAAAGATACCATTATTTTCATTGCAGTAGGGAACATTACATAGAGTTACATCTATTCTTTCATGTTGTTTTGCTTTATATCCTTGCTTTTAAATAAATATTATTGTGTTATTCAATGTCTACATTGTGATGTTATGATAAACATATACTCATAATAGATTGCTCCAGTGCAGGAATTATTATTATTATTTGGTATCTCACATGTAGCTTTTCATATTGTTTGCTCCTTACAGACCTAGTCAGCCAAAACCCACTATTTTAGCATTACTGTCATTACAGTTGAGTTTTATTACCTATAGTTTCATATGCATTTACTAGAGAAGAGAAATAGTACATGAGAAGAAAAAGTCTGGACCTATATAGGAACATTGCCTTACAACTTTCATCTTTTGGAAACAACTGTATTAATAAAAATGCCTTGTAGTACATGTAGTTCATTTCTAAATTTTGTAGGGGCTTACCTATATTGTAAAAATTACTAAAATTAGTTTCTGTATCTGTCTAATACGATTCTTAGATCTTTCCTCAAACTTAATAAGTTTTACATCACATTTATATATCTTTAAAGAACTCAGGAATCTGGACTCCAGAAATTCAAATAACACCATTAAAAAAATGGGGTACAGAGCTAAACAAAGAATTCTCAACTGAGGAATAATGAATGGCTGAGAAACACCTGAAAAAATGTTCAACATCCTTAGTCATGAGGGAAATGCAAATCAAAACAACCCTGAGATTCCATCTCACACCAGTCAGAATGGCTAAGATTAAAAATTCAGGTGANAGCAGATGCTGGCGAGGTTGTGGAGAAAGAGGAACACTCCTCCATTGCTGGTGGGATTGCAAGCTTGTACAACCACTTTAGAAATCAGTCTGGTGGTTCCTCAGAAAATTGGACATAGTACTACCGGAGGATCCAGCAATACCACTTCTGGGCATATACCCAGAAGATCCTCCAACTGGTAATAAGGACACATGCTCCACTATGTTCATAGCAGCCTTATTTATAATAGCCAAAAGCTGGAAAGAACCCAGATGTCCCTCAATAGAGGAATGGATACAGAAAATGTGGTACATTTATACAATGGAGTACTACTCAGTGTTTAAAACAATGAATTTATGAAGTTCTTGGGCAAATGGATGTATCTGGAAGATATCATCCTTAGTGAGGTAACCCAGTCACAAAAGAAGTCACTAGATATGCACTCACTGATAAGCAGATATAAGCCCAGAAACTTAGAATACCCAAGATACATTTTTGCAAAACACAAGAAAATCAAGAAGGAAGACTATTGCATGGATACTTCATTCCTCCTTAGAATAAGGAACAAAATACCCATGAAAGGATATAAGTACAGAGACAAAATTTAGAGCTAAGATGAAAGGATGGACTATCCAGAGACTACCCCATCCGGGGATCCATCCCATCATCAGCCACCAAACCCAGATACTAATGCACATGCCAGCAAGNTTCTGCTGNAGGGACCCTGATATAGTGGCCTCTTCAGAGGCTATGCAAGTGCCTGGCAAACACAGAAGTAGATGTTCACAGGCAGTTATTAGATGGAGCACAGGGCCCCCAATGGAGGAGCTAGAGAAAATACCCAAGGAGCTGAAGGGGGATGCAACCCTTTTGGTGGAACAACAATATGAAGTAACTAGTTCCCACAGAACTTGTGTCTCTAGCTGCATATGTAGCAGAAGATGGCCTAACCGGCCATCATTGGGAAGAAAGGCCCCTTGGTCATGTAAACTTTATATGTCCCAGCACAGGGGAAGGCCATGGCCAAGAAGTGGGAGTGGGTAGGTAGGGCAGCAGGGGCAGGGGGAGGGTATGGGGAACTTTTGGGATAGCATTTGAAATGTAAATAAAGAAAATATCAAATAAAAAAAAGAAAAAAATATATTTTGATACTTTTATTAATTTTTGATAATGAATGACATTCATAGCACACACATGATTTTCTAACAAAACTAATGGCTCCAGAATCCACATATTTACCATTGTCTTAGGTTATCTCCAAGTATACAAGGGTATACTCTCTGAGTACTATTTAAAGGAAAACTGGAGTCAGTATTTGGTTGCAGTATTTAGTATATTTCATTTACACAATTTACCACTTATATGGAAGAGTAAAAGCTCAAAGATTTTTGTATGACTCTCTCTCTCCATATATATATATAAAAAACAGAAATAGTAGGGCTGTGCCTACCTTCTGAAAACTATTTGTTTATATGAATATGTTAGAATTGTCCATATTAGTAATATCAGGACTTTACTAAATATATGGATTTTGGAGAGATGGTTGCTCATTTAAGCATATAACTGCCTTTTTAGAGTATGGAGATTTAGTTCTTAGTATCCACAGCAAATGGTTTTAAACTGTCTGAATGTAAGTGGATCTGATGCACTTAAGTTTCTGTGGGCACCTGAACTCTCATTGCACAAATATATTCAGGCTCATAGAGATACATATAAATTTAAAAATTAATGTTAGAAAATCAAGACACAATAATTATTTATACTGAATGTAATAATGCAGAGATTTATAGCTGTTGGAAACCTCAAAGTGGGGATCAGATGAAGTAATTGCTACAGATATAAACATGTAAATACTTGTAAATACATGTAACTCAAAAAGCAGTTTAAAGTCAATAGTTTTAAGAAACATTGAGAGTCTTATAAAGACTGAAGTACTTAGAGAAAGGGAATATCATGCCTAATAGTCCAAAAAAACAAAAAAACATCAACACCACCACCAATACCACCACCACCACCAACAACAAAAAAACAATGTGCGGGATGCTCCTAATAACTAAGGTTATCTTTCTTTCTTTCTTTCTTTCTTTCTTTCTTTCTTTCTTTCTTTCTTTCTTTCTTTCTTTCTTTCTTTCTTTCTTTCTTTCTTTCTTTCTTTCTTTCTTTCTTTCTTTCTTTCTTTCTTTCTTTCTTTTCTTCGTTTTTATTAGATATTTTCCTCATTTACATTTCAAATGCTATCCTGAAAATTACCTATATCCTCCCCCTGCCCTGCTCCCCAACCCACACACTCCTGCTTCCTGGCCCTGGCATTTTCCTGTACTGGGCATATAATCTTCACAAGACCAATGACCTCTCCTCCCAATGATGGCCAACTAGGCCATCTTCTGCTACATATGTAGCTAGAGACATGAGCTCTGGGGTTACTGGTTAGTTCATATTGTTGTTCCTTATATGATGCTGCAGACCTCTTCAGTTCCTTGGGTACTTTGTCTAGCTCCTACATTGGGGACCCTGTGTTCTATCCAATAGATGACTGTGAGCATCCACATCTGTATTTGCCAGGCACTGGCATAGCCTCACAAGAGACAGCTCTTTAATTTTATCTTTCAAAGGTTAACATTCCAAGTATAAACACTTCAAGTACAAGACTGATGTTGTGTTAATAATATGTGGATGATCTATTATACTGTCCAGGGAATAGATTTCCAAAAAGGAAGATTCTCCACTGAATTTTGTTCTTGACAACTATGCTTAAAATGTAACATTTTAAATAAAAAAATTCATGCATTAGTGACTGTGATAAAGTGTTTCATAGAGATTTTGCTTTAATTTATAACTAAGTGTTAGAATGCCATCCAGAGAAACAGTTTCCATCATGTATTCTTATGTACATGTGTTTTATATCTTTTCATTGTTTTCTCCCCACAGTGACCTCTTGTATGTCATATTCCTCCTTTTTTCCTTTCTTTTCTTCTGTTATTCATCACTTCTTTGCTTTTATTGCACACGTTCCATCACACTCTCTCTTTACCATCTTGCTTAGGAAATCTTTTATTAATTTGATATGTTCTTTATTTACATTTCAAATCTTATCCCCTTTCCTCATTTCCTCTCTGAAAAACCCCCTATCCCATCCTCTCTCCCCCTGTTCCCTAACCCACCCACTCCCGTTTCCCTGTCCTGGCATTCCCTGACACTGGGGCATGGAGCCTTCACAAGACCAAGGGCCTCTCCTCTCACTGATGTCCTACAAGGCCATCCTCTACTACATATGCAGTGGAAGCCTTGAGACCCTTCTTGTGCACTCTTTGCTTGGTGGTTTAGTCCCTGAGAGTTCTGGGGGTACTGGTTGGTTCATATTTTTGTTCCTCCTATGGGGCTACTAACCCCTTCAGCTCCTTGGGTACTTTATCTAGTTCCTCCATTGGGAATCCCATGCTCAGTAATGTTTGTTTGTGAGCATCCACTTCAGTATTTGTCTGGCTAATACAGAGCATCTCCGGAGAGAGCTATATCAGGTTCCTGTCAGCATGCACTTCTTAGCATCCAAAACAGTGCCTGCATTTGGTGACTGTATATGGGATATATCCCAGTGGGACAGTCTCTGGATGGCCTGATGGCCTTTTGTTCAGTCTCTGCTTCATACTTTCTCTCCATATTTCCTCCTGTGAGTGTTTTGTCCTCCCCCTTCTGAGAAGGATTGAAGCACCACACTTTGCTCTTCCTTCTTGAGCTTCATGTGGTCTGTGAATTGTATCTTGGGGATTCCAAACTTTTGGGCTAATATCCACTTATCAGTGAGTAATATTATGTGTGTTCTTTTGTGACTGGGTTACCTCACTCAGGATGATATTTTCTAGCTCCAAACATTTGCCTAAGAATTTCATAAATTCATTGTTTTTAAGAGCTGAGTAGTACTCCATTGTGTAAATGTAGCACATTTTCTGTATCCATTCCTCTGTTGAAAGACATCTGGGTTCTTTCCAGCTTCTGGCTATTATAAATAAGGCTGTTATGAACATAGTGGAGCATGTGTCCTTGTTCTATTTTGGAGCATCTTCTGGGTATATGCCCAGGAGTGGTGTAGCTTGGTCCTCAAGTAGTACTACATCCAATTTTCTAAGGACTGCAGAATGAATTCCAGAGTGGTTGTACCAGCTTGCAATCCCACCAAAAATGGAGGAGTGTTCCTCTTTCTCCACATCCTTGCCAGTATCTGCTGTCACCTGAACTTTTGATCTTAGTCATTCTGACTGGTGTNAGGTGGAATCTCAGGGTTGTTTTGTTGTGTTTCCCTGATTATTAAGGATGTTGAACATTTCTTTACATGCTTTTCAGCCATTTGATATTCCTCAGTTGTGAATTCTTTGTTTAGCTCTGTATCCCATTATAAATAAGGTTATTTGGTTCTCTGGAGTCTCACTTCTTGAGCACTTCGTATATATTGGATATTAGCCCTCTATTGGATGTAGGATTGGTCAATAGGACAAAACGGTCAACCAAGAGATTGGGAAAAGACCTGAGGCCTACTCTTAAGAGTAGTTTGTTTCTTCTTGGGACTATGTTATAAAAAATAATTTCTAATTGCAAAGTGGTTATCAATTGGCAATTGCTTCTGAGTTAGGAAGCAAGCATGTGTCCACTTCTCCACACCATCAGGTATAGGCCGTGTGCATGCTACTCTGGTATCTGTTAGTGTATATGTGCATCTGTCTACCTGCATTTACATGGCCTTCTTCTTTGGTGTCCTCCACCCCTTTAGCTTTTACACTCTTTCTTCCTCCTCTTCCACAATGTTCCCTGGGCATGTAAATGAGTGGGTCTGTGACTCTTGTGCTTTCTCCTGGACTCTGTTCCTACTGCTTATTTGTTTTGATCTACTTAGATTTGGTTTTCTTTTATCTTATTATATTTTCCTTTATTATTATTATCCCTTACATTACTGTTTGATTTTAATGAAGGGCATAAAAATGGAGGGTCTATGTGAGAACACAGTTGGTGAGGAACTAGAAGTTGTAGAAGCAAGGAAAACTGTAGTCAGAATATATCATGAAAAAAATCAATTTTAAATAAAAGAAGAAAGAATGTCTTCTCACTTTGAATAAGATACCAATCATAAAGTAACAGCCACAAAGTCCTGAGGAAGAATGTGGAATGTGTCTCTACAGAAGGGTTTCTTATTAGAACTGTATCAAAAATCAAGGTAGCATAAACATCCATTTGATTAGAATCAATTTAGTATAAAATTTCTGAACGACGATTAAACAGTAGAGGGTTTTATTCTGTTACAAGTAAAGATAATATTAAGTACTTAATTTTAACATTTTTTCATTTGAAATAACAATTCATTCTTTTTTCTCTTGTTCTTCATTATTTATTTTATTTTTTTGAGATTGTGATGTAATTATATAAGTCCTCCTTTATGTTTTTATATATTCCTAAATTGTTCAAGAACAATCTTTTCAGTGTGTTTAATGCTACATTTTTGTATTTTCTGAGTCAATCACTTGATGTTAGATAACCAATTTCTATGTTATTTCCTGGGGAAAACTATTTCTCTTTGTCTTATTTTCTGGGGTGCTTCTCAAAACATCAACTAAAATGTTTTTGTTTTGTTTTGTCTTTTGTTTGTTTGTTTTTTATTTTATTTTATTTTATTTTTTGAGACAGGGTTTCTCTGTATAGCCCTAGCTGTCCTGGAACTCACTCTGTAGACCAGGCTGGCCTTCTCTTTGGAGACTGAGATTTTTGACTGAGTCTCTCTCAGTATCAGAGAGTGATATATGTGGTGGTGTGTGGCTTTAAAATAAGACTAAGGGTATTTCCTTCTTTGGGTTGCATTACAGACTATCATAACATACAGCTTTAAGAATATTAACTTTGTCACTTTTGAAATTTCCCTCTTCACATTATAGAGTTTTCATATTATTTTTCAGGAGTCTGCTCCCTTTTTGTAATGTTCAGCTATATATTTTTCAGAAGGATTATTGAAGAAAAGAAATCTATCCAGGAAAGTTTTCTTTTTACTTGATTGTGTTCCAAGCAGTCTAACAACCTCACCCATAATGATGCAATAGTCTATCCCATTGGAAATAGAGATGATGTGAAGAGTTACTAACTCATGGAAAATTATCAACACAAATAAGTGGAAAATAGTTTTTCTGTTTTGATAGAATATGACCCAGGGGGTGTTCTGAAAATATATCCATGCTGGAGGATGTCTTAGTTAGGACTTATTCTTTGAGATGCCATGTTCTCTTGTATTCATTACTACTAATCTCATTCTTGATGGTATTTGTATCTTAGGTGAGGCTGAGGAGCAATACGAACATCCTAGTAAGTCAGAAAGAGTGATCATAGGAAGACTGTGAATGGATAAAATGATACAGAATTTTTCCCTGTGTAAGAGAAACCCTATCACTAACTTCTTTGAAAGATAACATCTTAGGCTTTTCTGTTGTTATATGAAAGCTTTATCCCTTGGGCAGATGGATACTGTAGCCAGTCTCTAAAACAAACCATTTTGTTGTTGTTTAAGTGTAATTGTCCAAAAGGAAACACTTAGCACAGATAATTTTGTGATTTATATTTTCTTTGTAGCATCAAAGGAGGCCTTGGACAACTTAATTTCCATGAATTAGATGAATTTTATAGAAATGCAGCAGTTTTATTTTTCTATAAAATTATTTTCAGTAGCTGAGGTTGGTCATTTACCTTTGTACAGTAACTAATGACATAGTATGTAAGAATTTTTAAACTGTTTTCTTAAGTGTATTTATATTGTCATATCCAGTACTCATTCTCAATAAAAGAAGTGATGGTTTTCACTACTTAAGCCAAATCCAGATGTGAGTTATTGAGGGAAATAACTGTGAATAGTAGGATAGTGGGTGATTATTACTTTGATTTGCTATAGTGAACAATGTCTTAAGACAATATTAATGGTGTTTAGATTAGGAAAATTAACTTTGAAAAACATAGAGTTAATTGGAATATGCACAGCATGCTTATATATAGCCTGATTGCTATTTATTTACTACTTTGCTCAATATGTGTTTAAATATACATATATAACACTGATAAATCTAATTTATCTATGACTTTATTTTGCTGACTTATACTTGTAATATGTTACCAAAGAAATGTGGTTATCTTAAAATATTTGATTAGATGATTTATATTTCATATAGCAAATATGATGAAGTACAATTAAAAATGTTTTTGTATGTAATATATAGGTTTTTATTAATGATTCTCAAGGCAAATCATCAAATATGTTAGTAGCTGTTCACGGAGAAAAGCACGATTAGAGAACATAGTATCTACTATAACATAGATTAAAATGTTGTTAATATTATGTTGTTTTTGTAAAATTGTAGTAAGTTTTATTTTGTAGAAATATATTTGACAGTTTAAAGTAATATCATACTCTAACTATGGAGTAGACTTACCAAATCTTTGAAAATGTGAACTACTTAATATACTAAGTTTAAATCTGAAAATAGTATACTATTTCTAGTCTTTTATGTTAATGACTAGACTAGAGAGTACAGAGTTTTCCTGGTAAAGTATTGTACTAATAGTTAATTTTTTTCAGAATAATGTGAAATAAATTTTTGGACATGGAGTACATTTATACTTATGCCATTCAGCAGGTGGACAGATTCAACAGCTGCTTTCTCCTGAGTCAGATGTTGGTCATAATGATTTAAAAGCATAAAGTATTTCACAGAAAACTTTGAAATAAATTTCAGATTCTTTCTTTACATGTTCTTTATACTACTAAGTACACATGAACAGAATCCCCCTGCTTCTAGGAATATACAATATTCTACAGGTAAATATTCTCAGTACTTACCTATAACAACATATATAATTCTTAAAAATATAACTTAATCTATATCTTAAAATGTGTTCCATAAGTGTATAGTTTTCTATTATTTATATTCATGTGAATAATTTATTAATAATTATTGTGATGAATTTTCTCCTTCATATTGACAAACAGCATCAATAACAGCTATCATTTAGATTTTAGCAGGTTCTAAACAGGAGTTTAGGGACTTTAATGAGGCAACAGCACCAGCAACAAAAATGATACCACCATTTAGCTGTGCCTCTGCAGAGCAAATGATAAGTCAGAGGTATACATATGGTCGCTTGCTCCTGAGCCCAAAGTCACTCCTACAATTGAGTGAACCTGACTTTACAACACTTGTCATATGGTTGCAAGTTCACCTAATTCCCCATTGTCCATTGCTTATGAGTATCTATCTGCATTTTCTCGATACCATTGTCAGGGACATTGAAAGTCACTATTTAGTTACATTAATAAGTACATCCCATTTTCTGCTGGGTAACATTTAGCCTCCAAACAGTAATATGCCTTCCAAATATGCATGACTCAGCAAACATGAAAAGACAAAAGGCATTGTCATCAGAATTAAAAGAACTAAACCTGCATTGTTACTCTTTAAATTAAAAAAAATTACATTAACTTATTTTATTGTATATGTGTGTGAATGTTTTAACTACATGGAGGCCAGAAGAAAGAAAGCATCAGATATTCCAGAACTGGAGATACAGATGTAAGCCACCATATAGGTATTTGAACAGAACCTAAACCATCTGTAAGAGCAACAAACACCTTCATCCATTGCTCATCTTTGCACTTTTCTGCACTAAGAACCTTGCAGATCACTGACTGGAAAGGATTCTGGAATCCTCATATTTAATTCCTCTTTATTGCTGCATGAAACTTGAGACATGTTCATAATAACATTTAGAAAAAAAACTGTGACACATTCACTTTTATGCTTAGTCTAGACTATTTAATATAAGCTTCTTGGAAATCTTAGTACAGAATTTTCACTTGAGTACTCCTTACTCAGAATCCATAACCTCAGTAGTCTCTACATCTGATTACAGTTTCTGTTCTTATGTTACACTACCCCACTCATTCTAAGAGTTTTGAAAACAGAACTTTCTATCAGATGAGGTACTTGCTTGCATTCACTAGTTTAAACTGTTCAATTAAACCATACTTGCTCAAAACTGGACAGTAAATATAGTTAGGTATGAATTCTCGTGAAGGCAATGGTACAAGGAATAGAATTTTGGCTATTTGAAAGCCCTAAATACTCAAATAAAATAAGTGCTGCAGACATAAATGGAATAATTAATTTACTAGTTATATGAGACTGTTTAAAAGTCAGTCCTCATTAAATTCATTGAAAAAGTTTTGAAGGCTGCAAGTTCATTGAGATACCCTTGTCAATATCTAGTACCACAATCTAATACCAATGAAATGGATGCTTGAAGAGATCAAGATTACATTTTAAAGATAAACTCCATCCATCCTAAGGAAAGACTATATTAGTCAATAGAGTAATGGCCCATTTACAATCTTGAAAGATTTGTCAAAAATATCAGCCTTAAGTTTGCTTTTTACTGCTAACAGATGTGCTAAAATTAACATTTTAAATAGTAAGAATGAGGTACAGATCTTCAATGACATCTTTCTTTAAAGGTTTTTTATAACTAGCTTTTAGATTAACATAATGATAGATTTTTATCATGCCATCTTCATACATAAAAATCACTCTAATTTGTTTCATTTGGTTATTGCTATAATTTTCCTTTCCTCACTTCAGCTGCTTATTTTGCTTTCTTCCATTTGTTGCCACTTGATTTATTTCCTCATCATACACACTCCAGTAATCTATTTGTCACCTTAACTAAAATCTCTTTTAATAATGCACCTTTTGTTCTAATGAAATAAGAACAATACAACCCCAAAGCAGTAGATACCAAAAAATAATTAAGACATGACATTCATGAAACAGAAAGAAGAATATAGAGAGTTGGTCAAAGAGGTAGTTCTTTGAAAAATAAGAATAACAAGATGAATAGAATCCTAGCTAAACTACCCAACGTATCTTGGTATATGACATTATGTTTGTAGGTTCAACAAAATCCTCTTAAGGGAAGGAGTTGACAGAAGATGTATGGGTATCATTGGAAGAAGAAGTAGAAATGGTTATCTATGGGAAAGATAATGATGATGTGCTTAATGCCATAGTGGTCAAGATCACAACTTCATGGCAAGGTCTTTTCAAGACCTTTCATCAGTAAATCAAGACTTTCAAGAAGGTCGATGGGACAGAGAAGCAATGTCACAGAGTTTATTCTCCTGGGCCTCACTCAAAATCAGACTGGACAAAGAACATTGTTCGTCATATTTTTACTCATCTACACTGTGACTATAGTAGGTAATCTGCTCATTGTGGGGACAGTCATAGCTAGTCCCTCCTTAGGGTCTCCAATGTACTTCTTCCTTGCCTATCTGTCACTTCTGGATGCTGTTTATTCCACTTCTATTTCACCTAAGTTGATGGTAGACTTACTCTGTGATAGAAAAACAATTTCCTTTTCAGCTTGCATGACTCAGCTCTTTTTAGAGCACCTACTTGGTGGTGCTGAGGTCTTCCTTTTAATGGTGATGGCCTACGATCGTTATGTGGCCATCTGTAAACCACTGCATTATTTGATCATCATGAATAGGCGGGTTTGCTTCCTTCTATTGGTGGTTTCCTGGGCTGGAGGCCTTGCACACTCTGTAGCCCAGCTTCTCTTTGTATATAATCTTCCATTTTGTGGTCCAAATGTCATTGACCACTTTATCTGTGATATGTACCCATTATTAGGACTTGCATGCACGGATACATATTTTATTGGCCTCACTGTGGTTGCCAATGGTGGAGCAATATGTATTTTAGTCTTTATTATTCTCATAATTTCCTATGGAATCATTCTAAGATCTCTTAAGGCTCACAGTCAAGAAGGGAGACAGAAAGCCTTATCCACCTGCAGCTCCCACATCATGGTGGTTGTCCTCTTTTTTGTTCCCTGTATTTTCATGTACGTTAGACCTGTTCACAACTTTCCTATTGATAAATCTATTACTGTTTTTTATACAATTGTCACTCCTATTTTGAATCCTTTAATATATGCCTTGAGAAATTCAGAGATGAAAAAGTCTATGGAAAATCTATTATATAAGGTCTTCTCTAGAGATAGAATAATAATGTCTTTTCACTGATGGTGCTAGTAATTAAAGTAACAAAAAGGCAACCAGCTTTAAGCAGTTATGATAGAACTCATTCAATGTATCTATATGGATAATTTTCTTTAAAGAAATACATAAGAACAAAATATCAAAATAATCACTTGAGATTAAAATTAATTCTTTCTCTCCATCTTCCATGGTGTTTCCTGAGCTCTGCCTAATGTTTGTCTGTGGTTTTCTGCTGGATGAACCCTCTCTGATGACAGTTGAGCTAGGTACCAATATATGTATAGCAGAATATCATTAGAAATCACTTCATTGACTTTTTTTTTTTTGTTTTCGTTTGCTTTGCTTTGTTTTTGTTTTTGCCAATCATGTTTGGTTTTATCCTAGATCTCTAGGCTATCCAGCCTCTGCTTCCTGGAATTCCAAGCAGTGTCAGAAGTAGGTTCCCTCTTGAGGCATGGTCCTCAAGTTGTATCATTCATTGGTTGTCTACTCCCACTATTCTGTTCCACAATGATCCTAGCACATCTTGGAGGCAGAACAAATTGTAGGTTGAAGGTTTTGTGGCTGTATTGATGTTTCAGTCCTACCACAGCAAACCTTGCATGGTTACAGAAGATGGCCAGTTTAGGCTCCAGAGGCCCCATTGCTGGGAATGTTTTTACTAGCATCACCTTTGAATATTCCAGGGATTTTCCACTGTACTAGTTTTCCATATCACCTCCAAAAAGTCGCTGAGGTCCAGTTTTCTCTCCCAGTACTCTCTCTTTCTATGCCCCAACATGATCCCTCTTGTCCACATCCCCATCTGCCCCCAGTCTTGCTTATATAATATTAGTTCATTTATAAACTTCTAACCTCTTAACTGGAATATTACTGAAAACATTGAAAGTACATTTTTACCATCTTCAAATCAATTTAGTGTCTTCACTCAAACATTATTCTGATGCCACAATTTCTGTTAAATATAGTTCAATATAATTTTAACTATGAGTGTATGTATTCTTAAAATATAACCTTACATTTTCAGTGATTTTACTTTATTTTTCTGCAAATAGATGGTTTTCATACAATATGTTCTGATTATGTTTTCTTCTATCTCACCTTCTCCCACATCCTCCTTACCTCCCCACCCAAATTCACATTCTTTCATTTTCTATCTTATTAGAAAACAGTCATTTGAGAAGAAAAAAACAAGAGAGATAAGAAAGGATATAATAAAATAAGATAAATTAAAAACATACTAACCTAAATAGTAAAAATAAATGAACAAACAGAAAAACCCAGAGACAAATAAAAAGCACAAGAAATACACACACACATACACACACACACACACACACACACACACACACACAGTGGCAAGCACAGAAATCTCCTAAAAGCACAAAAAAAGAAAATATAATACATAATATAAAGAAAAGACATGCAGGATGAGAAAGAAAGAAAGAAAGAAAGAAAGAAAGAAAGAAAGAAAGAAAGAAAGAAAGAAAGAAAGAAAGAAAGGGAGGGGGAGGGAGGGAGGGAAGGAGAAGGAAATGCTCTGATGAAGCATTATGAGATCTGAGGACCAGCCCCCCTGCCAAATGCATCACAAACAAAACCAAAACAAAATTTCACAAAACGGTAAAAAATAACACTGAGTTAATTTTGTCTTGGTCATCTACTACTAGGCATGGAGCTTGGTCTTGAGTTTGATTTGTATACCTGCTAAAACTCCCTTGCAGAGTATTAATTTTTCATTTGTGAGTGATTATCAGCTGGAGACAGCTTCTGATTAGGGATGTAGACTTGTGTATACTTCCAGTCTACATGCCTGGAACTCCATCTAGTATAGAACTCTGCAGACCCTTTTGCATGCTGCCATAGCCTCTGTGTTGTCTTCAGCAATAGTACCTCACCATAAGTTTGTGAAAAGCAACTAATAGCCTTGACAATAGCCAGGGTTCTTTGGGGGTTTCAGTGAGCCCCCTTTGGCCAACAACTCAAATAGATGTAATCCGTTACTGGTACTGGAAGCTTCATTTAGTGGAAAAGAGTTGACTATCTGGGGCTCTGTCACTTCTATTATTTAATTATTTCATTTAGGATATATGTATATTATAGGAAGTTTTCAATATATTAGATTTTCATACAACTCCCTCATATGATGCTTATTTTAGATGTCCCTCCCTGTATTCCTATTCTAAATTTCTTATTTCACCACCTTCCCATTTGACTCCTATTCCAATGCTTTTCTTACCCATCCATAATTATCTATTCTATTAGTCTTTTTAGGAAGATCCAACCCCTTAATCTATAACAAACCTCTGTGGTTATAAAAACTGTAACCTGTTTACTGATGATGTAATAGTCAACCTTCACATATAAGTAAATACATGTGCTCTTCTGGCCGGCACCTTCTGCTGGGGCATATCACCAGTTTGTGTGCTCCTCTAAAGACACTACAGTCTCAAGGCCTCCAGGAGGTCTGATGCACACAGGGCAATGGTAAGGGACCTTCATAATCAGTCACACCCACAGGGAATCCCAAGGAGGCAGTGGTCTTGAGACCTATCATCTCCCAAACCCTCTGCTCCTCAGATTCTACTCCCCCTCTGGAAAATGCCTTCTGCTGGGGCAGATCACCAGTTTGTCTCCTCCTCTGAAGACACTACAGTCTCAAAGCATCCAGGAGGTCTGCTGCATGCAGGGCAATTGTTCTGTATACCAGGCAACAGATAACACAGTTTGAAGACCTCCCAGAAGAACAGCCACACTCAGGGCAAAACCTTTACAGTTTCTCTGAAGATCCAACAGTCTGAAGACCTCCCAGGAGACCTCTACAGCCAAGACAAGAAATCAGCAGTTTGTCTGCCCCACTAAAGACCCCTCAGTTTGAAGACCTCACAGGAGGTCTGCTACAGCCAGGGCCACAGGCCTATCAGGATACCTTCAGCAACTCAGGAACACAAGAGGCAGGCACCAGAGCAAGAGACACTCAGAAAAACTAACACCAGGGATAATCAGATGATAAGAGGCAAGCACAAAATCATAAGCAACAGAAGCCAATATACTTTGGCATCATCAGAACCCAGTTCTCCCACCACAGCAAGCCCTAGATATACCAATGCAACAGAAAATCAGGAAGCTGACTTAAAATCCTATCTCATGAAGATAGAGTCCTTTGAAGATGATATAAATACCTCACTGAAAGAAATACAGGAAAACAGGGGTAAGTAGGTAAATGCCCTTACAAAGGAAATAAATCACTTAAAGAAATACAGAAAAACACAATCAAATAGCTGAAGAAATTGAACAAAGTCACCCAAAACATAAAAGTAGAAGTAGAAACAATAAAGGAAACACAAATGGAGGCAACCCTTGAAATGGAAGACCTAGGAAAGAGATCAGGCATTACAGATATAAGCATCACTAACAAAATAAAAGAGATAGAAAAGACAATCTCAGGTGTAGAAGTTATCTTAGAAGATATTGACACAAGTGTCAAAGAAAATTTAAAGCATAAAAAACTCCTATCCTAATACATCCAGGAAATCCATGATACAATGAAAAGACCAAATCTAATAATAATAGGAATAGAGGACAATGAAGATTCCCAGATCAAAGGACCCAAAAACATCTTCAACAATATCATAGAAGAAAACTTCCCCAGCCTAAAGGAAAAGATAGCAATAAACATATAAGAAGCCTATAGAACATCAAACAGGATGGAACAGAAATGACATAATAATTACAGCACATCACATAAAAATCAAAACAGAAAATGTACAGAACAAAGAAAGAATAAAAGCTGCAAGGGACAAAAAGGCTTGTCTTCAATAACAACAAAACCAACATAAAATCTACTTACCAATGGAAACTGAACAACTCTCTAATCAATGGTAACTTGGCCAGTGAAGAAATAAACAAGAAATTAAAGATTTCCTGGAATTCAATGAAAAGGAAAACACAGCACACCCAGAGTGAAAGCAGTGCAAAGAGGAAAATTCATAGCACTACGTGCCCTGGTAAAGAAATCACTAAGATCCTACACTAGG
Source organism: Mus pahari (assembly GCF_900095145.1). Taxonomy (NCBI): domain Eukaryota; kingdom Metazoa; phylum Chordata; class Mammalia; order Rodentia; family Muridae; genus Mus; species Mus pahari. The sequence goes on along the minus strand of NC_034592.1, from coordinate 74,520,099 downwards.
AACTTAGCAGCACACCTGAGAGCTCTAGAACTAAAAGAAACAAACATACTCATGAGGAATAGATGGGATGGAATAAATGAAACCCAGAACTGAAGTCAACCAAATAGAAACAAAGGGGACTATAAAAAGAGTTAACAAAACCAAAGGCTTGGTTTTGTTTGTTTGTTTTTGTTTGTTGTTTGTTTGCTTTGAGAAAATCAACAACATAGATAAACCAACTAAACTAACTATCTAACTAACTAACTAACTAACTAACTAACTAACTAACTAATAACTAACTAACTAACTAAAGGACCCAGGGACAGCATCCAAATCAACAAAGTCAGAAATGGAAAGGGAGACAAAACAACAGAAACTGAGGAAATTCATAAAAATTATCAGATTCTTCTACAAAAGCCTATACTCAACAATACTGAAAAACCTAGAAGTGGATGATTTTCTAGACAGGTACCACATCCAAAAGTTAAATTAAGAGCAGGTAAAATATCTAAACAGGCCCATATCCCCTAAGGAAATCAAAAAAGGCATTAAAAACCTCCCAACCAAAAGAAGTCCAAGGCCAGATGGCTTTAGTGCAGAATTCTACAAGACCTCCAAAGAAGAGCTAATACCAATATTCCTCAAACTCTTCTATTAAATTGAAACAGAAACAACACTACCTAATTCATTCTATGAAGCCACAATTATTTTGACACCTAATCCATACAAGGACCCAACACAAAACAGAATTTTAGACCAATTTCACTGATGAATATTGATGCAAATATACTCAATATAATTCTCACAATCCGAATCCAAGAACACATCAAAACCATCACCCACTATGATAAAGATCTAGCTAGAGCAACAAGACAACAAAAGGAGATCAAGGGGATAAAAATTGTCAAAGAAGTCAAGGTATCACTATTTGCACATGATATTATAATATACATAAGCCACCAGCAAAATTTTACCAGACAACTTCTATAGCTGATACTAACATCAGCAATTTGGTTGGATTCAAAATTAACTCAAGTTAGTAGCCTTTATACAAATGAGAAACGGGTTGAAAAAGAAATTAAGGAAAGGACATCCTTCATAATAGCCACAAATAATATAAAATATCTTGGGTAACTCTGACCAAACAATTGAATGATCTGTATGACAAGAACTTCAAGTCTCTCAAGAAAGAAATTGGAGGAGACCTTAGAAAATGGAGAGATCTCCAATGCTCATGGATTCGTAAGGTTAACACAGTAAAAATGTCCATCTACCAAAAGTGATCTACAGATTCAACACAATCCCTATCAAATTCCCAGCTCAATTCTTCAAAGATATGGAAAGAGCAATTCTCAAATTCATCTGAAAAAACAAAAAAAAGCCCAGGATAGTGAAACAATTCTTAACACTAAAAGAACTTCTAGGGGGAAAAAAAATCCCTGACCTCAGGCTATACTACAGAGAAATAGTGATAGAAACTGCATGGCATTGCTGCAGAGACAGAGAGGTTGATCAATGGAAGAGAATTGAAGACACACATAGGGATGTGTGATCTTTGATAAAGAAGTCAAAAATATACAATGGAAAAAGAAAGCATCTTCAATAAATGGTGCTGATCTAACTGGCAGTCTGTATGTGGGAAAATGAAATTAGATTCATATTTGTCATCTTGAACAAAGCTCAAGTCCAAGTGGATCAGACACCAGATACATTGAATCTAGTAGAAGAGAAAATGGGAAAGAGCCTTGAACTAATAAGCACAGAGGAAATTTCCTAAGCAAAACTCCAATGACTCAGGCTCCAAGGTCAAGAATTGATAAATAGGAACTAATGAAACTGAAAAGCTTCTGTAAGACAAAGGACATAGTCAATAGGACAAATCAGCAATCTACAGATTGGGGAAAAAAAAGAACAACAAACCTTCACTAACCATATATCCAATAGAAGGCTAATAGCCAAAATATCAGGTATAGAACTAAACATAGTATTCACAATAGAGTAGTCTTGAATGACTGACAAGTAGTTAAAGAAATGTTCAAAGTCCTTAGTCATCAGAGAAATATAAATCAAAAGGACCCTGAAATTATACCTGATACCAATGAGAATGTCTGAGATAAAAAAAAAAAAAAAATCTCAGGTGAGAGTACATATTGGTGAGGATATGGAGAAAGAGGAACACTCCTCCATTGCTGGTGGGATTGAAAACTGGCACAACCACTCTGGAAATCAATGTGGCAATTTCTAGGAAAGACCTTAGGCGGTCTTTTGGAATGAGAAAATGACTTAAATTGAGGTGATCATATTGATGAAAAATATTGTGTCAGTTTTGAAAGAGGTTACTTTTCAGATTTTCCTTTGTTAGGGTAAAAATATTAATAGCTAAGTTCATTGTTGTTACTGTCAACTCTTACAGCAAGATTCTCATGATGGAATAAAAGGAGAAATCTCCCTTCCTAAATGTAGTTTTTAATGTGTTATTTACTTATCTATGTTCCATCAATACAGGCTTAAAAGTTAATTGTTTTATTTGGTCAATATTTACAGACTTTTGCAAACATAACATCATTGTTCTTTATGAGAATATTTTCACATAGGGTAGGAATATTCAGTCACTTTATAGAGTAAATATTGGAATAGGAGTCAAGGGGTTTTATTTCCGTCCACTTCTGTGGACTGGACTCAGTCGGTCTCTCAACTCGCAGGGAACCAGGATTTCGGTATTCAGGTGGACAAGGAGTCAGCAGGATGACAAGCAGGCATGAACACAAGGGAGTATTGATCTAAATGTAATTTCTCAAAGCAGCACCAGACTTATAATACAGAAGAAAAACAAGAAAG
>NC_034592.1:74502356-74517196 GCF_900095145.1 Mus pahari | reverse complement strand
AAAAAAAAAAAAAAAAAAAAAAAAAAAAAACAGAAAAAATGCATACATAAAAAGCTTCAGGAGTCAGACAATGTTTACAACTTAGATAGGAACAGCCCTATCTAAAAATCAGTTATTCACAGGATCCAGGTGAAAGGTGGATGCAATGCTAGTCTATTGTTAAACCCACCACCAGGGGTCCCTTAGTAAATACCTAATTATGCTATTCCTCTGTGCCCAGTGAAAAACATGCACCAGGGGAGTAACCCTTTCATGAATAATACAATACTCCAGTTCCTCTTTTTTTTTTAAAAAAAAAAAATTAGATATTTTCTTCATTTACATTTCAAATGCTATCCTGAAAGTTCCCTATACCCTCCCCCTGTCCTGCTCCTCTACCCACCCACTCCCACTCCTTGGCCCTGGCATTCCCCTGTACTGGGGCATATAAAGTTTGCAAGACCAAGGGGCCTCTCGTCCCACTGATGGCCAACTATGCCATCTTCTGCTACATTTGCAGCTAGAGACATGAGCTCTGGGGTTGCTGGTTAGTTCATATTGTTGTTCCACCTACAGGGTTGCAGACTCCTTCAGCTCCTTGGGTACTTTCTCTAGGTCCTCCATTTGGGGCCCTGTGTTCCATTCTATAGATGACTGTGACATCCACTTCTGTATTTGCCAGGCACTGGCATAACCTACCTCACAAGAGACAGCTATATCAGGTTCCTTTCAGCATAATCTTGCTGGCATATGAAATAGTGTCTGCATTTGGTAGCTGATTATGGGATGGATCCTTGGATGGGGCAGCCTCTGGATGGTCCATCTGTTCATCTTAGGTCCACACTTTGTCTCTGTAACTCCTTCCATGGGTATTTTGTTCCCTATTCTAAGAAGGAATGAAGTATCCACATGCTGGTCTTCCTTCTTCTTTATTTTCTTGTGTTTTGCAAATTGTATCTTGGGTATTCTAGGTTTCTGGGCTAATATCTGCTTATCAGTGAGTGCATATCAAGTGACTTCTTTTGTGATTGGGTTACCTCACTCAGGATTATATCCTTCATATCCATATATTTGCTTAAGAATTTCAAAAATTCATTGTTTTTAATAGCTGAGTAGTACTCCATTGTGTAAATGTAACACATTTTCTGTATCCATTCCTATGTTAAGGGACATATGGGTTCTTTCCAGCTTCTGGCTATTATAAATAATGCTGCTATGAACATAGTGGAGCATGTGTCCTTATTACCAGTTGGAACATCTGGGTATATGCCCAGGAGTGGTATTGTTGGATATTCCAGTAGTGCTGGAATTTTCTGAGGAACTGCCAGACTGATTTCCAGAGTGATTGTACAAGCTTGCAATTCCACCAGCAATGGAGGAGTGTTCCTCTTTCTTCACATCCTTGCCAGCATCTGCTGTCACCTGAATTTTTGATCCTAGCAATTTTGACTGGTGTGAGGTGGTCTCAGGGTTGTTCTGACTTGCATTTCTCTTATGATTAAGGATGTTGAACATTTTTTGAGGTGCTTCTCAACCATTCGGGATTCCTCAGTTGAGAATTCTTTGTTTAGCTCTGTACCTTATTTTTTAATGGGGTTATTTGAATTTCTGGAGTTCAGCTTCTTGAGCTCTTTGTATATATTGGATATTAGTCCCCTATCAGATTCAGGATTGGTAAAAATCCTTTCTCAATCTGTTGGTGGGCTTTTTGTCTTATTGACAGTGTCTTTTGCCTTACAGAAGCTTTGCAATTTTATGAGGTCCCATTTGTCGATTCTTGATCTTACAGCACAGGCCATTGCTGTTCTGTTTGGGAATTTTTCCCCTGTGCCCATATCTTTCAGGCTTTCCCCCCACTTTCTCCTCTATAAATTTCAGTGTCTCTGGTTTTATGAGTTCTTTAGTACTCAAACTTCTAGCTAGAACAATGAGACAACTAAAAGAGTTCAAGGGGATACAAATTGGCAAAGAAGAAAGAAAGGTACCACTATTTGCAGATCATCTGATAGTATTCAAAAGAGACCCCAAAAATTCTACCAGAGAACTTCTCTAGCTGATAAACAACTTCAGCAATGTGACTGGATATAAAATTAACTCAAATAATTCAGTAACCTTTCTTTATACAAATTATAAACAGGCTGAGAAAGAAACTAGGGAAACAACTCCCTTTACATTAGCCACAAATAATATAAAATATCTTGAGATAACTCTAACCAAACCTCTATGAAAGCCTTCTATAACATTATCTTCAAGTTTCTCAAGAAATAAAGTGGCTGGGTGGTGGTGGTGCACACCTTTAATCCCTGCACTTGAAGAAGTTCTCAGAAAATGGAGTGATCTCCCATGCTCATGGATTGGCAGATTTAACATAGTAAAACTTGTCATCCTCCCCAAAGCAATCTACAGATTCAATGCAATCCCCATTAAAATCCCAACACAAGTTTTCAAAGACATTGAAAGAACAACTCTCATATACATTTGGAAATGAACAAAAAAGCAGAATAGTGAAAAACGTTTTAACAACAACAAAAGGTTCTCTAACATAATTATTATAGTTTGATCTGCATGGCAGGTTTTTATACCTGCTCAGTTTGGGGATTTCTTGTGTTTCCTGCCCCAATGTCTACACATTTTTCATCTAGTATATGTTAATCCTAATGATACTGTGATTAGCTAAAATATGAATAGTTTTGCTATAAGAGAAACAGTTGAAGATAGCATCAGATTACATGCCTTGATGACAGAATAGTTATTATTGGAAAACCATGTTATGCCAAGTTATGATCCTAGTTTTGTTGTCCTTCACTAGTTAGCATGTACAATTTTTCAGTTATAAAAAGAATAGGTATATGTTATTATTTATTCATGTTATTAAACTAAGCAATAAAAAGAAACATGATTACTATAAGAAGTGTTTATACTAATGTGTAATTTACGTGAATTTTGTAATTTTAGATTTAAACTTTCCTTTTTCTTTTTTTCTTTTGTTTTTTGTTGTTGTTTGTTTTGTTTTGTTTTTTTGAGACATGGTTTTGCTGTGCAGTTCTGGCTGTCCTGGAACTCACTTTGTAGACCTGGCTGTCCTTGCACTCAGAAATCTGCCTGCCTCTGCCTCCCATGTGCTGGGACTAAAGGCGTGTGCCACCACTGCCCGGGTCAAACTTTCCTGTTTTTAAGTTTAGAAGTTTTTCTCAGTCTATAGCTAAATAGACCATCTATACTTTGGATATGATATGATTTTACTGTCTACAGTCCTAATGTCTGTTATTGGGAAGATATTTAGTAGTAGATGAAGCTGTGTAGAATGAATAAGGCTAATAATCTAAGGTGCAATGTTTTATTTACTTTTCTTCTCTCGTATATTGCACCCTATCTACTTTCACATCCCTTCATTCCTCCCAGTCTCCTCCAACCCTCAGCCTTCTCTCTCCTATAGATCTATTTCCCTTCAGAACTATTTGTTTTTATCCTTAGTCTGTGGGCTATCTGAGTTGTTGAAATTTGGTCTTTTGCTTGAATTATAATATGAAGTACTAGCTCCCTATACCTGGTTGCCTCCAGGGACAAGGGTCTTTATATATTCAAGTGATTATGGAACCTTGCCCCTCAAGTTATCACTGATCAGTGAATAAAGGTACCTTCAGCTAATAGCTGGGCGGAAGAGAGATAGTCACTGCTCTTGGGTTCCTGGGCTTGGGGTCTGAGGAAGCTACAAGGGGAAGAGTTGGGAGATAGGAGGAAGTCATCATGGGGTGAGTTATGAGTACATGGCCATGAGGGATCAACAATTTCAGTTAAGAGAAGCACAGATTGAACATAGTAAGTTATCACTCATGGTTATTGATGGGGACATAGATTTTAAGGGCAGAGAGGGTAGATATCTACCTAGCTCTAGTGCTGAACAAGGCTTATCATAAAAAAAAATAAAAAATAAAAACTTTGATTCTTTTGTCTTGGAACTGAATGATAAAAGATGGGGTAGAAATCCTGATTTGAGGTTAAGTAATTACTACAATAACAGTGTCTGGTTCCTGGTCCTCCTGGCAGTATCAGGTATGGGCCTCAAGTTGGGCGAGTCTTTTGTTCATCACTCCCACATGTTCTGCTCTGCCTTTACCCCATCACATCTTGCAGGCAGGACAAATTGTAGGTCAAAAACTTCCTAGCTGAGTTGATATCCCAGTTCCACCACTGGAAACCTTGCTTGGTTACAGAAGATGGCTGGTTTAGGTTCTACATTTATCATTACTAGGAGTTTTCATAGGATTACCTTGAAGATTTCTGGGAGTTTCCAATAAATTAGGTTTCCACACTGCCACCAGTGTGCTCCCATTTGCAGTAATCTTTCCATGTACTCTCTTCTTTTATCCTTCCTCCACCCCTGTTACCATCACTATCGGCCCCTAGTCCACCTGTGAAACCTATTCTATTTTCCCTTCCCAGGGAGGGCCATGTGTCCCCCTTGAGCTCTCGCTGTTACCTGTCTATATGGGTTTATGCATTGTAGCATGATAATCCTTTACTTCACAACTAATATCTACTTATAAGTCAGGACATGCCATGTTTGTCATTATGGGTCTGGGTTACTCAGTCAGGATGATATTTTTCTAGTTCCATCAATTTGCCTGCTAATTTTATAATGTCATTGTTTTTAAACAGCTGGGTAATAACACTTGAGTATATAAATTTATCAGTTATTTTTTAATTAGTTCTTCAGCTAAAGAGCATCTGTATTTTTTCCAGTTTCTGGCTATTATGAATAAATCTACTATAAATATAGATGAGAAAGTGTTCTTGTAGTTGAATATAGTGTCCTTTGGGTATATACCTAATAGTTCTATAGCTAGATCTTGATGTAGATTGATTCTCTATTTTCTGAGAAATCGCTATATTGATTTCAATAGTGGATATACAAACTTATTTTCTGACTATCAATGGAACAGTGTTCCAGAGAATTCTACCAGATTTTTAATGAAGAGCTAATGTCAATGCTCCTTAAATTATTTCACAAAATAGAAACAGAAGGCGTATTGCCAAATTCATTTTAGGTCAACTAGAGATCAAGGGGTTACAAGTTTGGTAGAAAGAAGTCAAAGTGTTGTTATGTGCAAATGTTATAATAATATACATAAATGACACCAAAAATTCTACCAGGGAACTGTGGGGGAAGAGCTGATACTAAAATCATGTTCCCTAATTGTTTCTTGATTATGTCAATAAAAACAGCAGAAGCCAGTCACTGGGGGAAAAAAGGGTGAGTGGGATTTCCGAGTTCCAGGATGAAGAGAAGAGGACAGAGGGAGGATTGCGTATTTAGACTAAGCTGTGGAGCTGATAGGAAGCAGCATACAGGTAGGTCTCTTGGGGCATCTGTATGTAGCATGTAGCCCTGCCACCTGCAGAGGCCAAGGAGGATGGAAAAGGCTACTGTTAAGTTTAGGAAAGGGAACTCTTCACCGTGCCATTGAGTTATCTGATCAGTTTTAAATAAATAAAAGTCTCTGGAGTTTTCCTTCTTCAGGGCTAAAGGAGGCAGAAGAAGAGAGAGGGCATCCTGGACAGTTAGCCCTCAGTGCTCTAACAGTAGCTCCCAGCGTTTTCGTTAAGGGTGGTTGTTGACAGCTTGACAAAGCCAGCCAGAGGTATGGGTAGTGTTTTCTGGAAAATGCTAACTGGCAAATAGCAAGGAGCTCAAGGAGAGCTCCTAAGAAAGAGCAAGTTTATTTCTAAAATTACACGAAATGGAGAACTCCTATAGATAATATATACCTTTAGGGAATTGTCTGGACACAAGATTAATCAGTAGCCTTTCTATACGCAAATAACAAAGGGATTAATAATGAAATCAGGAAAACAATACCCTTCATTGTTGAAGAAAATATTTTATTTCAATTAGGGGCTTCTACCCTGCCTTTGGATATTCAATTCCTGAATAAAAGACACACATGACCTTTAATTTATAATAAGACTTTATCAGGACTAAAACTGGGCAGATTCTACTCTTTATGTTATTAAAATCTACTTTCCTTTCAATTACCCCACGTTATTACTTATTATGGTCCATCTGGACTGCTCTTAACTCTAACTAGTCAACCCTCACAGCTAAGATTTTAACCAATGGCACATCTTCTCCTCAATCCAACTTCATCTCTCCCATGGTATCCTGCAAAATCAAACCTGGGAACCCCCAACCTTGACTGTGACTCTTCTGCCAAGCTATTGGCTGTCAATATTTTTATTTTACCAGTAGTTTTATATTAAGGAGCTATGATTCCTGTGAGCAACCAGTTCTTGGGGGTCAGTATTTGTCATTACAGTATTTAGCAAAAGAGCAAGTCTCAACACTTCACAATAGCCACAAATAGTATAAAATATTTTGGGCTAACTCTAAATAAGCAAGTGAAAAACTTGGATGACAATAACTTCAAGTCTGTAAAGAAAGAAATTGAAGAGATATCAAAAGATGGAAAATTCTCCCATTCTCATGGACTGCTAGGATTAACATAGTAAAAGTGGCCTTCTTACCAAAAGTAATGTACAGATTCACTGCACTCTACATCAAAATTTCAACATAATTCTTTACAGAGTATGAAAGAAGAGTTCTCAATTTGATATGAAAAAAAAAAAAACTAGGATAGATGAACCAATCTTATAGTATAAGAGAACTTATGGGCATATTACCATCCCTGATATCAAGCTGTACTCTAGAGCTTTAGTAAGAAAACTCCCATGGTTTTGGCATATAAACAGACAGGGTGATCAATGCAGTAAAATGGAAGACACGGAGATAAGTGCACATATCTATGGACACTTGGGTTTTCATAAAGAAGCCAGAAATATACAATAGGAAAAAGTATCTTCCACAAATGGTGCTGGTCTAACTGGATATCTTTTGTAGAAGAATGCAAAGAGATCTATATCTATGAACCTGCATAAAGCTCAAGTCCAAATGGATCAAAGACCTCAACATAAAACCATATACACTGAACCTGATAGATCAACAACTGAACCGCCACACGTAACCACAGTAATAAAAACAAAGAGAAAGCCCAATAAACTGCAAAACTACAGTGAATCCATTTTCAATGCTGACAAATGAGGAGTGTAAGCATGTGTGCTTACATTAGACAAAGTCACGTGACATAGCATGAGGAATTCAATCAGGCTGGTTGGGAGGAACCATGGCAAAACTGAGGCTGTGACAATTTTATTGAGAACCATCAGATTTTACTCCTTTATCAGAAAGAATGTAGTGGCAATGACCAGGATTGATGCAGTTTTAGTTGTCAGGACACAATGAAGTTTGAAAGCATATACAAGAGTTATGTCTAAAACCAATTTTTCTGTCAATGTTTCCTTGAGTTCTTCCATGCTCATGGATTGGCAGGATTAATATAGTAACAGTGGCTATCTTGCCAAAACAGAATTTATTAGCAAAATAGACTTGTAGATATTTATAGAACATTTCAAACTACAAGAAAAGAATATACCTTCCTCTCTACACATCATGGTAACTTTTTCAAAACTGAAAATGTAATTGGTCACGAAACAAATCTCAATAGATACAAGAACATGAAAACAATCCCATGAATCCTATCAGATAACCACAGACTGAGTCTGTTCTTCAATAACAACAGAAACAACAAAAATCCCACATACACATGGGAGCTGAACAACACTCTACTCAATGATAACTTGGTCAGGGAAGAAATAAGAAAGAAATTAAAGACTTTTAGACTGTAATGAAAATGAAGGCACAGCATGCCCAAACAATGAAAGCAATGCTAAGAGGAAAACTCATAGCTCTGAGTGCCTTTATAAAGAAATTGGAGAGATCATACACTAGCAGCTTAACAGTTCTAGAACAAAAAGAAGCAAATACACCCAAAATGAGTAGACTGTAGGAAATAATCAAACTCAGGGCTGAAATCAACCAAGTAGAAACAAAGAGAACTATACAAAGAATCAAAACCAGCTGCTGGTTCTTTAAGAAAATTGTCAGGTTTGATAAACCCTCAGCCAGACTAATCAGAGGGCACAGAAAAAGTATCCAAATTAACAAAATCAGAAAAAAAGGGGAGCTATAACAATAATAATCAAAGAAATTAAAATAATCATCAGAACCTTATACAAATGCCTATACTCAATAAAACTATGAAATCGGTAATTTTCTAGATAGATACTAGGTACCAAAGTTAAATCAGGATCAGTTAAACCATCTAGACAGTGTACTAACCCCTCCCCCAAAAATAGAAGCATTAATTACAAGTGATACTTGACTAACTATGGGCTTTGTGTATTTCCTGAAGGTGATATTGTTAACTGTTGACAGACATGCTCGACACTACATTTAAATGTTGTTTGCAGAGTTTGCAAACTATTCATTTTCGCATTCGAATAATTTGGATATTTCACATTGAAATGAAATTCCTTTCTCTGGAACATTAGACTTGCATTTTAAATGCATTAAATGTAATTGATTTATTTGTAAATATTTTAAATTGTATTAATAATTTCAGAAAGAGAAAAAAAGTTTCCCAACCAAAAAAATCCCAGTACTAGATGACTTTAGTGCATAATTCTATCAGATCTTCAATGAAGTCCTAATACCTGTACTTTTCAAACTATTCCACAAAATAGAAACAGAAGGAATACTGTCTAATCTTTTCTATGATGCCACTGTTACTGTGATACCTAAACCACACAAAGACCCAACAAAAAAAGAGAGAGAGAGAGAGAGAATTTCATACCAATTTCCCTTATGAATATCGATGCAAAAATTCTCAATAAAATTCTCTCAAACTGAATACAATGATGCAGGGATGGTTTGATATAAGGAAATCCATCAATGTAATCCCCTATATAAACAAACTCAAAGGAAAAAAGCCACATGATCATCTCATTAGATGTTGAAAAAGCCTTTTACAAAATAAAATACTCCTTCATGTTCATCTTGGAAAGATCAGGATTTCAAGGCCCATAGCTAAACACAAGAAAAGCAATACACAGCAAACCAATAGTCAACAACAAACTAAATATAGAGATACTTGAAGCAATCCCACTAAAATCAGGGACAAGGCAAGAATGCCTACTTTCCCCATATCTATTCAATATGGTGCTCAAAGTTCTAAACAGAGCAATTAGACAACAAAAGGAGGTCAAAGGGATACAAGGTGAAACAAAGAAATGAAGTTATCACAATTTGCAAATATATGATTTTATTTATAAACAACCCCAAAACTATCCACCAGAGAACTCCTACACCCAATAAACCACTAACATCCCAGCATGAATCCTACTTGATCATGGTGGATGATGTTTTTGATGTGCTCTTGGATTCAGTTGGCCTGTGTTTTATTGAGTATTTTTGCATAAATATTCATGAGGGAAACTGGTCTGAATTTTTCTGTGTTAAGTATTTATTTGTGTTGCTTACCCATCAAGGTGACTGTGGCTTCATAGAAAGAGTTTGGGAATATTCTTTCTCTTTTATATTCTAATATTTTATGGAATAAATATTCTAATATTTTATGGAATATTGTAAGGAGTATTGATATTAGCTCTTTGAAAGTCTGGTAGAATTCTGTGTTAAAAGAATCTGGCCTTGATCTTTTAATGGTTGGGAGATTTTAATGAGTTCTTTAATTTCTATAGATTTTATGGGATTCATTTAGGTTGTTTACCTGATTTTGATTTAACTTTGGGAAGTTGTATCTGTCTAGAAAATCATCCATTTCATTTAGATTTTCCAATTGTTTGGAGTACAATCTTTTAAAGTAAGGTCTAATGATTCTTTGGATTTCCTCAGTATCTGCTATATATTTCCTTTTTGATTTCTGATTTTGTTGAATTGATACTGTTCCTTTGCCTTTAAGTTGGTCAGGTTAAGTGCTTGTTTATCCTGTTGATTTTCTCAACAAAAAAAAAAAAAAAAAAAANAAAATCAAACAAAACAAAAAACAGCTCTTGGTTGATTTTTTTGTATTGTTCTCTTCATTTGAGATAGATTTTATTCCTGAATTGGATTATTTCCTACTGTCTACTCCTCTTGGATGTGATTGATTTTCTTCCCTAGAGCTTTCATGTGTACTTTAAAGATACTTGTATGAGAACGCTCCAGTTTCTTTATGAAGGGAGTTGGTACAATTAACTTTTCTCTAAGTTGCTCTCACTGTGTCCTTCAAGTTTGGGTATGTTGTACCTTCATTTTCATTGACTTTTAGAAAGTTTTTAACTTCTTTCTTTATTTCTACCCTGACACAATGATCATTGATTGGAGAGTTTTTCAGTTTCCATGAGTTCCTAGGCTTCTGTTGCTGAAGGCCAGATTTAATCTGTGGTCGTCTGATAGGATACACAGAGTTATTTCAGTTTTCTTGTATCTGTTGAGATTTGCTTTGTGACTGGCTATCTGGTCAATTTGGGAGAAGGCTCTGTGATATGCTAGGAAGAAGTTATCTTCTTTTGTGTCTGGTTAAAATGTTCTGTAGATTTGTTAGGTCAGTTTGACTCACAACATTGGTTAGTTTCATTATTTCTCTGTTTAGTTTCTGTCTCAGTGACATATCGGTTGGTGAAAGTAGGGTGTTGAAGTTCCCCACTGTTAATGTGTGGGTTTGATGTGCCATTTAACCTTCAGTAATGTTTCTTTTATGAATGTAGGTGGCCTTCCATTTGGGGCATAGATATTCAAAATTGAAATGCCATCTTGGTAGGATTTTTCCTTTGATGAGTATGAAATGTTCTTCCACATCTCTTTTGATCAATGTTTGTGTGTGTGTGTGTGTGTGTGTGTGTGTGTGTGTTTGTGTGTGTATGTGTGTATATTTGTGTGCTTCCCTTATTTTGTTTTTGATGGTATGGAATTATATACTTCCTGTATTTTCTTGTCTGTATCAAATATCCTTGATTTGTAGTTTTTCTTCTAGATTTTTTTTTGGATTGTGCTTGTGGATTGATATTGTTCAAATTTGTTTTTTTCTTGGAATATTTTGTTTTCTCCATCTAAAGTAATTGGGAGGTTTGCTCACTATAGTAGTTTGGCTTGATATCTATTGTGTCTTAGAGACAGCTGGACATCTGTCCTGATACTTCTAGCCTTTGGAGTCTGTGTTGAGAAGTAGCCTGTAATTCTGATAGGTCTGTCTTTTATGTTACTTGGTGATTTTTTCCCTTGCAACTATTAATCTTCTTTCTTTGTTTTATAGATTTAGTGTTTTGATTATTATGTGGCCAGAGGATTTTCTTTTCTGGTCTAGTCTAATTGGTGTTTTATAAGCTTCTTGTATATTTATAGGCATGCCTTTCTTTAGTTTGGGGAAATTATCTTCTATGATTTCTTTGAAAATATTTTCTAGATCTCAGAGTTGACAATCTTCACCTTCTACTCCTATTAATTTTATTTTTGGTCTTTTCATTGTATCCAGATTTCCTGGATGTTGTGTGTCAGGAACTTTTTAGATTTAACATTTTCTTTGACCNATGTATCAGTTTTTTCTTTGTATCTTCTATACCTAATATTCTCTCTTCCATTTTTTATACTCTGTTAGTGATTCTTCTGTCCCTGTTTCCTGTTCTTTTCTCTAGACTTTCAATTTCCAAGATTCCATCAGTTTTTGTTTCCCTTATTGCTTATATTTCCATTTTCAGGTCTTGGAGAGTTTTATTTGTTTTCTTTGCCTGTTTTTATTATATGTTCCTCCATTTCTTTGAGAGATTTATTTGTTTCCACTTTAAAGGCCTCTACCTATTTTATTATATTTTCTTGTATTTCTTTAAGGTATTTTTTCATTTCCTTTTAAAAGGCCTCTATCACCAATATAAAATTGAAATTAAGGTCATCACCTTGTACTTAGATATGTTAGGATATTCAAAGCTTTTTGTTATAGAATAGCTGTGCTCTGAAGTTGCCACATTGCCCTGGCTTTCACTGATTGTGTTCTTATACTTGCCTTTAGCCATCTGGTTGTTCCTGGATACTTCTGGTTCAGCAGGCCTCCAATGGGCAGCCTTGGGCTAGACAATGGAACTCAAGGGGCAGTGTAAATATCAGAGCAGCTGTGTGTGCTCTGTAGGACTAAGTGGTCAGCACAATGGAGCGGGAGGAACTAACCTGTATGTTCCTGGTGCTGTGGACCTCCTGAAGGCAGGCAGAGAGGTGGCTGGGCAGTGGAGCTTTTGGGGATAGGAAGCTTCTCAGAGCAGCTGAGCGTGCCCCAGGACACTACAGGCAGGGGAGTGTGTGGTGATATAACCTTTATATTTCTCATGCTGCAGGCCTGGTGAAGGTAAAATGCACGGCAGCTGGAGAAAGTATTAGAGCCTGTGCTACTGGCCATGATATCATAGGTGCTGCACATCTGAATTTTGAGGGGAGGAATATGGAAAATAAAGACAAAAAATTAAAAGTGGAAAGAAATAGAATATTGGTTGCTGTACTCACCTCTATTTCATAGACAATACACTGCAGTGATCTGGGAAAAAATAGGGGGTGTTGACTCCTGCATAGTAATGTGAATTTCTGACCTTAGTGAATAAGTCTTGGAAGTCTATAGGGCCACCACTCAAAATGGATGAAAGTTATTCCAGTCCAAAAGCTTCTGCAATTTCAAAGAATACATTTCAAAGACAATGGGAAGAGTTTTAGAGAGAAGTTTATTATAGGTTCTAGATGAGTGTTTCAGAGAAAGGAAGCAACTAAGCCACTGTAAAGGAACAGCAACTCCCATGAGAAGGTTCTTACTCTGGATCATTATTGATGGGGTTAATAAGACCTCATTTGCTTGAAGTATAGGTCAGTCCTAATGTCCCATCTGTGAGGTGTTCTGTGCCTAGGAGTTAGGACAATGAGAGGGGAATATTCACATACACAGTTTCACAAGCAACTATATTAAAAGGATAACATGGATTGGTGTCTCTAGACATTTCTAGTACTTCTGGACAGAACCAAATTGCCTTTAGAAGAAAGGACATTTCTGGGTTCTGTCCAAGGATAGAACTGATTGTTAAGGATGAGATGCAGAATCAGTAAAATGTCAAGTTCTGCCCTAAAACTTCCTGAATGCTTTCTTTCTCCTGTTATCCTCACTAGGCTGTTATCCTCACTAGGCTGTATCCTCACTAGCTCTCTGTCTGTCTGTCTCAAAACAGAGCTTCTATGTATAATTCTGGCTATCTTCTAACTTGCCATGAACTAAGAGATCTGCCTGTCTCGGATTTCTGAGGGCTGGGATTAAGGTGTATGCCATCATTTTCTTGATAGAAAGTCTTGACATTATTTGAGACAACGTAGACTATGAGAATATTAGGCAGAGATATAGTTTCTTAAATTGACACTTGCTGCATGAATTCCTTAATATGCTTAGTTTTCTAATACATAGACGTTATTGGCTGATCAGGAGCTATCACACATTTGTTTTCAACACTGTAAAACTCAACATAATTTTCACTTCAATTTTGATATATTTTCTCTATAGCTTGTTCATCTGTGTGGTTTCTTCTTTTAGTGTTGTTTTTTATTGAAAATTTTCATATAATATATTCTGATAACTGATCCCCCTCCCCTAACTTTCCCCAGATCCTTCAACCTCTCTACCCATTTATTTCTATCTTTCCTTCCTTCCTTCCTTCCTTCCTTCCTTCCTTCCTTCCTCCCTTCCTCCCTTCCCTCCCTCCCTCCCTCCCTCTCTCCCTCCCTCCTTCCCTCCTTTCCTTCCTTCCTTTCTTCCTTTCTTCCATTCTTCCTCCTTCCCTTCTTCCCTCCCTCCCTCTGCTCCTCCCTCTCTCAGTGCATGGACCTCGTTTGGCTTGAGACTGTGCAGGCCATGTGTATGATGCCACAGTTTCTGATTTCATTGTATATCAGTCTGTTTTTGGACAAAAAAAATCAAACACTATTTTTTCTGCTAAATGACCATAGCAATAAAAATGACTCCTAGTGATATTCTGCTATCCTCATAGATCAGAACCTCACTTAGTATCATCAGGAAGCTTCCTTTGCAGTAGATGAGAACTAATGCAGACATCATTGTGAGAGTGTGAGACTTTGAAACACTCAGTCCATATGGGGTATCTTCATCAAAACCCTCCCCTCAGTGTTCAGAGAGTTATGTGGAAGAAGGGCAGAAAGATGGTAAGAGACAAATTATGAATGACTCCAAGGAAAATGTACTATTTCATTCTAGGTTTGTAGAAAATTTCTTTCAACATCATATCTGTTAATATTTTAAAGCATTTTTAAAAATTTGTATTAAGTCTTTGAGAATTTTTGTTCATAGAGTTTTGGTCATATTTACCCTCTTCTCTTATTCCCCTCCCAGTTCTACCCTCATTTCATAGTGTATCCTTACTCATTTATTTTCAAACCCATTGAGTGCAATTAAAACTGCCTATATACTCTTGGGTGTGTGACTAACCACTGGAACTGGTTAGACTTAAAGCAGCCATATATTAAAACCAATGACAACAACAAAGCAATCTCATGGCAGCTACTAATCCTATAGCTTCGTCCCTTACTCTGAGGCACTGATAAAATGTTTTACTCCTACTCTCAACAGTGTTCCAAGAATTAGAACATAGACTAGATCACACTGAAACTGCAAGCTCTCAGCCTCTGTGCCTCAGAGATTGTTGCACAGAAAATACCTGGGTATCACAGTAAGAGTGTATTTTGCTGGGGTTTTGGTGGGTAAATCATTGTGATTCCTTCTTTGAGCTGATTTAGATACATTCATGCATTTCACAATGTATAGATCATTGATTTCTAAATATCAGATTTTTTCTGTTCACATCATAATTTCTATATCCTGTTGAACACTTAGCTATTCTCTCTTGCCAATATCCAGGTCATTACCCCCCCCCCC
>NC_034592.1:74481842-74501355 GCF_900095145.1 Mus pahari | reverse complement strand
AGAGAGAGAGAGAGAGAGAGAGAGAGAGAGAGAGAGAGAGAGAGAGAGAGAGAGAGAGAGAGAGATCAAGTATTGAAATAAAAGCCTGAGGATAATAAGATATTCTTACAATATTACTGAACAGAGCCAGTGGCTTAAAAGTCTCATTGGCAATTTCTGAATTAAAAAAAGAAAAATAAGGTTTTACAAAAGATTAGCTGGCATGTGCATCTTACAATGTGTTCATTGTTACAATGTGATTATTGTTTAGCTTTTACAAGGTCAAATAATAAGTAATATATGTTATTGCATGTATAACAATAGAAAATTTCATTTATTACCTCATTTATGGTTTTTGTCATTTATCACTTCATTTATGGTTATTGTATTTTATATGACTATAACAAGAAAATATAATTATTTTGGATGTATTGGTTAATATATTTTTTTATAGAATGTGCTAGAATGTAGGGAAATAAATGTAAATTGTGTTTGGGAAACTTGATATAGAAATAAAATAAGGTTGTATTTGTGAACCTTAAAACAATCCAAGGAAAGTTTTTGTGACATACATAAACAGCCATTATATGCAATGACCAAGATTCATAAAATTACTATTTTAAATTACAATAATCTTTTAATAATTATATTACATTATTAGAATGTTAACCATTTAAGATTAAGTAAAAACATAGTAACACAGTTTTTATAGCAATAAAATCCTTACATGATATGCCCTCCCATTTAAGTACTCTAGTATTACTTTTTGATGCACTTTAAAAACAAGCTCTTTGAAATTTAACGTGAAGTCTAAAAAGAACAAAGTCATTTGAGATTTTTAGGACAGAATGGAAATGACAATTGTTGGGACAAATGTATATTAACTTTGAGATGGATATTCCTGGAGCAGAGCTTTTTTGGGTTTATGTAGATAATATTATAAAGATAGTTCCCAGAAAATAACACCCAACTCAAAGAACAGAATATGTTACTTGATACACACAGATTTATTTTTAACTAAGTGTGTGGCTTTCTTAAATTAACAACCTTCTTTTGTCATTTCTGAGATTTGTGAAAAAATAGTATTTTAAATAAGAAATCAAAGTATATTAATATACTTGGAACTTTTGTTTCTTTTTAGGTACAAAGATTCACTTAGGTCTTGACAACAAACCTATAAGCTGTGGGCTCAACACAATGAACTAGAGGGAAATATTGTCATGAAGAAGCCAATGGTATACCATCAAAGAGGGATTTGTTGGCTGTTTATTAAAAAATATTTGGTATTCACATTTAGACAGGGTGAATGAAGATGCTGTCCATGATAAAATGATTCACGGTCATGCTTACAATTTCGTGGCAGGTGTTATCCTGAGTTCTTATTTCCAAATCCACTCCTGATTAATTGGAACAGATTAAATGGGAAAGAGCAACAATGTGACAGAGTTTATCCTGCTGGGTCTCACGCAGGATCCTGCTGGGAGAAAGGCATTGTTTGTCATGTTTTTACTCATCTACATTGTGACCATGGTGGGCAACCTACTCATTGTGGAGACAGTGATTGCCAGCCCCTCCTTGAGCTCCCCAATGTACTTCTTCCTTGCCTCTCTGTCTCTCATGGATGCTGTTTATTCCACTGCCTTCTCACCCAAGTTGATTATGGACTTACTCTTCAATAGAAGAACAATTTCCGTCTCAGCTTGCATTGGCCAGCTCTTTGTAGAGCACTTATTTGGCGGTGCTGAGGTCTTCCTTCTGGTCTTCATGGCCTACGATCGCTATGTAGCCATCTGTAAACCCCTGCATTATATGACCATCATGAATCGTCAGGTTTGCATTCTCCTATTGGTGGCAGCCTGTGCTGGAGGTTTTGGTCACTCTTTGGTTCAAGTTATCGTTGTTTACTACCTCCCTTTTTGTGGTCCGAATACCATTGATCACTTTATCTGTGACATGTACCCATTACTGAGCTTAGCATGTACTGACACTTACTTAACTGGGCTCACTGTGGTTGCCAATGGTGGAGCAATTTGTATGACGGTCTTTATCCTCCTCCTTGTTTCCTATGGAATCATTCTAAACTCTCTGAAGTCTCATAGTGAGGAAGGGAGGCGCAAAGCCCTGTCCACCTGCAGCTCCCACATCATAGTGGTTGTCCTCTTTTTTGTTCCCTGTATTTTCATGTATGTTAGACCTGTCTCCAATTTTCCTATTGATAAATCCCTAACTGTAGTTTATACAGTTATCACCCCCATGTTGAATCCTTTAATATACACTCTGAGAAATGCAGAGATGAAAAACAGTATGAAAAAACTTTGGTGGGAAAGATTAACTATGGAAAGATTAAGAATGTTCCCTCACTGAACACATACTAATTCCAACGCTACAAATAGGCAAAAAGTTCTAACAAAGGATGATGCAGTATGCCACTGGGATTCTTTACGCTTGCTTTTCTTTATTTAAAGCCACTGAAGAGGAGAATCAATTTTTTTATTGAGTTTAGAATTAATCTGAATTAATCTGAGAATTGCCTGAAGATGAATAATAAAGATAAAGATTTTTGTATATTATACATAATGAGAGAACTAAGCTAATGTTGTAACTATGTTTAACTAACTTTAAATAGGATATAGAAAATGAGTTTATTATTTTCTAAGCTGTCACTGAATCGATATTCTGAAATTTATGATCATCTACTTTCATGAAAAACCAATGAGAACAATACCTCAATAAAGTTTTGGGGAGAAAAAGAGGTTCTTTAATATATTTATAATTTGATCTGCATGGAGAGATTTTTTATACCTGCTCAGTTTGTGGATTCCTTGTGTTTCCTCACCCAATGTCTACACATTTTCCATCTCATATATGTTAATACTAGATCATACTGTGATTAGCTAAAAATATGAATACCTTTGCTCTAGGAGATACAGTTGAAGATTGCACCAGATTACAGGTCTTGATGACAAAATAGTATTTGAAAAACATGTTATACCAAGATATGATCCTATTTTGTTGTCCTTTTTTATTTACCAAGTTTGATTTTTCAGTTTTAAAAGGAAAAATCATATGTCATTATTTATTCATGCTATTAAATACATCAATAGAAGAAACATGATTAATATAAGCAGAGTTTATACTAAATGTGTAGTTAACTTGAATTTTAATTATAGATTTAATCTTATTTCAATTTTTATTTCAAATTCTATCTGTTCTTCAGTTGATGGGCATCTGAGTTATTTCCACATAGGTTGGACCAGAAAAGAAAATCCTACCACCACATAATAATGAAAACAAAAACAAAACAAAAAACAACCTATTAAAAGCTACTAGGAAAATGACCAAGTTCATTAAAAAAAAAAAACAAAAAACAACCTATTAAAAGCTACTAGGAAAAAGGCCAAGTTCATTTAAAGTCAGAATTATCAAAATTACATCTTACTTCTCAACAGAGATTCTAAAAGTCAAAAGGGCATGGGCAGATTCATTGCAGACTCTTAAGAGACCACAGATTTCAGCCCAGACTACTATACCCAGCAAAATTTTTATTCATGATGAACGGTGTAGGATGTTTAATAGACCGACAGAAGCAGAACATAATGCTTGTCAGTTGATAAAATATAATGTGAAATGCTACGGTTATAATATTAACTGTATTAAGAATAATTCTTGATTATAGCTATGGTATAATCATCTTAATCTTGGTAATCATCTTAATGACATCTGGAATCAATTAAAACTTGAGCAGGTGATTACACCTGTGAAGGATTTCTTCACTGGATCATTTGAAGTGATATGATACTCCTTCAATCTTGGCTACACCTGCATTGACCTCCATGAAAGGACATAAACACTTTTGCTTTTACGTGTTTGCTTTGACTCTCAGTGGCAAGTGAATTTATTCTACTTCAGAGACATTCCTTCAACATGAGAGCCCTTTTCTTTAGGATTTAATATAGACTGGGGACCAGCTGAGGTATCCAGCACTGTGGACTGAACAACTACTAGATTCTTGTACTTTCTATAGGAAGACAGCTATTACTGGACTAGCTAGATCACAGCCTGTAAGTCACTTCAACCAATCCACTTATAATATATTCATTCTATCAGTTCTGTATCTCTAGAGAACTCTGACTAATACAATAGCCTACAAAATGAACTACTGACTATACTTATGAAAAGCAGGAAGAATAGATAATTTTTTCTAAACATAAACATACCTTAGAATCAGTCATCTGAAGTGATAAGTATATTATTGACTTACTTATATCTAGCACTTCAGAGTATCTATCTATCTATCTATCTATCTATCTATCTATCTATCTATCTACCTATCATCTATCTATTTATCTTAGATCTATACCCAAATATCAGTGGTATACTTGAAATACCAGTAATGATTCTTTTCACTTTTATACCCATAAAACTCAGCAAATACTTAAAAGAAAGTAAAGAATAGTACTGATGTTTCTAAAATATGTATATATGCAATTTGACTATGCAGGTTAGCTTTCTTTGTAGACATTTTATATGTAGAGTATGTTCCTGAGAGACTTATACATTAGGTTGCAAGATTTATAAACAATTTGTTAAATTTTAGTTATGTTTTATTGTCAATTTATAACTATTTTCCTATAGATATGTATTTCATTTTCAAGCAATTCTTTGATCTCTCTCTCTCTCTCTCTCTCTCTCTCTCTCTCTCTCTCTCTCTCTCTCTCTCTGTATGTGTGTGTGTGTGTGTGCGCGTGTGTGTGTATTATAGACTAGGGACTTCCAGGTCCATTTTAGTGACAATTCTCTAGGTATTTGAAAGACATAGAACAATCTCTCACCTCTTTCTATTTCCTGACTATTGTACTCATACAAATACACAGTCTACCATCTGGCCTCTAAAACTTTACATAAACTTAAACTGTTTTCCCCTTAACGGTAATTTCTACATTTGAATTAAGCCTTTGGCAAATAGTTCTGAAATTAACATTCCACTTATTCTGGTTATAAGATCAGCTGTCAACAGAGAAAGTATATGTTAAATAATATATTCACCATGATTTTCATATATGCACTTTAATTTTTGAGCCATATTGGATTTTATTGCTTGGAAATTTGCCCTCAAGTTGTTCACTGATGACATTTTCCTCAAAGGTTATGTTTCTGTAAAATGTATAGTGATTGTCCTTAGAGAATCTCTGGAGATGCATAGCCTGTCTTCTCAATTACAATTAAAGTCCCAATGAATCTAATTAGAAGGAAATTACCATTGGACTTAAAATGATAGGATGGTTTGTCATTGTATGCTGTATAAAATATCCACAGACTTTGTTCTCTCTTAAGAAATAGAGTCAAATGTGTGAAGCTGTCATCATTCAGGACTATTAGTCAGGTACCATATTCCTGAATTTGGGCCAAATGTTTATATCCTTATTTAAATAACTAAGAATATATATTTATTTGCAAGGGTCTTTTGAAAATTCTTCTGTGGTTGATAATCAACTGTGACCTTTATAATGTATATAGATCCATATAAAAGTGTAATGCTTTTGGATGCCTTAATACATTATAAAAATCCAGAATATATTCTTCTGGTTAGTATTCTTAATAATTAGTTCCTAGTGTAGCTACTTGAGTGATCTTCCACTGAATCAGCAGTTGATAGTGTCAAGTCAGTCTTTTTCTTAGCATTGTTTAATATGTGAGGCATTGGAGAATGACATAACACTGCAGTTGTTGAATGAGTAGATTTAAAGATAACAGCATAACCCTTAAGCATGCTGCTACTTCAGGTAATATATGTAGCAGGACAGATAAGAAGAAGAACAAAACCAGTCAGCTTTAGTAAAGTGAGGGGTATAAATGAGCACAGAATGTAGGAGGGTGCCTCACTGAACATTATGTAGGTCAAGAGGACAGATTTTTAATGGAATCTATATAAGTATGTTGGCATAATAACTAAATATGATGTAGAGAAAATTGATATAGAGAAAGGAAGGGAAAAATGAGGGTAGTGTTCTTGAGAGTGGTAAAGAGAAACAGGCTGTTTACATGACTCAGCTTGTAAAGATGCCTGCTATGAAACCTTATGACTTCAGTTTCATTGTCCTCTAGGACTCGCGTGGTGGATAAAGAGAAATAAATGTCTTCTGCAAATTGTCCTCTGACCTCCTCATGTGTGCTGGGTTGTGTGCACATGTATATGGTATAGTTTTTTTTTGGTACATGAAATCATATTGTCTTTCAATTCCTCTCTTCCTCTCTCTCTCAATTCTTTTCTCCTGTCAATTTCATCCCTTCATATCTAAGTCCTTGATTTTTCCTACATCAATAGTACAAATGTAACTTATATTTGCAGCAAAACATATTTTTTTCATGAAAAGCACTTATAATAAACATGTGTATCATATTATGCTTATTTATGTTATGGAACAATCTTTTGGAGTAATTGTTATTCTTTTACATGGACACTTTATATTTAATGCATTTTGTATTCTCTCTATTTATTACCTTTTTATTTATTATTTTAAAATTTGTTTCTACATCTGATTATAAATAAAACAGTGAAGTATGTCCTGATGTACCTTGACTTTAGTTTCTATGGAACAGATTTTAAAGAATAGATTCGTGAGCTAATATGTTCTTATATTTTCTCACTCAATATATATTATCAAAATGTGTCCAAAACATAAATTTTAAATATCCTTTTCAACTCTATGAGTAATTTATTGCTGACTCAATAGGTATAGACTCACATATATCTTTTTCTTTTTCTACTTATATTTGTGTTTCAGCATCCTATGTTTTTCAAGTATTTGGATGTATTTCTTTTAATTGCTTTTTAAATGTTAAAGTTAAGTTTTATGTAATAAAAATGTATGTTTTATTTTTGAGATTATAATTTACTCTGTTTAATTATTATTTAATTTCTTGAATGCATTTTCTTCTATATATTAATGTACTTTAATTTTACATTATATCTTTAAACTATCTTTATTCTGCTTTTACTTATTGTATTATCTTTATGTCTGATTTAATCAGTTACTGGGTTTTGTAAATTTGAGAGCTCATTTATTTCACAATTTGTTATTTTCATGAATATGTCTTCTCTTTTAGTTAGCCTGTAAAACCATTGAATTTGGAGACTCCTACTTGTATTATTAATAAGTTCTGGAATAAAATAAACCATGATCTCTATTTTCTTATTTCCAGAATGAATAAACACTATTTTAAAATTTCATGAAGTTACTGCTATCATTTCCAATACTTTGTTTGAATACTATCATAAAAATATACAGAAGAATACATGGAACAACGAAACAATGTGACTGAGTTTGTTCTCTTGGGCCTGACTCAGAGTCCTGAAGGCCAGAAAATATTATTTGTTGTGTTCTTGGTTATCTATGTTGTGACAATGGCAGGCAACCTACTCATTGTTGTGACTGTTGTGGTCAGCCCAAGTTTAGATGCCCCCATGTACTTCTTTCTTGGCTACTTATCATTTATGGATGCTGTGTATTCAACCACAGTTACACCTAATATGATTATAGACTTACTCTATGAGAAGAAAACTATTTCCTTCAAAGGTTGCATGAGCCAGCTTTTCATAGGACACTTGTTTGGTGGAGCTGAGATCTTACTCTTAGTTGTCATGGCCTATGATCGATATGTAGCCATCTGCAAACCCTTACATTATCTGACCATCATGAACCAACGTGTGTGTGTCTTACTATTGTTGTTGGCTTGGTTTGGGGGATTCTTGCATGCTGTAGTCCAACTTCTATTTGTATATAACCTTCCTTTCTGTGGTCCTAATATCATTGATCACTTCATCTGTGACATGTATCCCTTATTAAAATTGGCCTGCACAGACACCTATGTTATTGGCCTCACAGTTGTTGCCAATGATGGGGCAATATGTGTGGTCATCTTTATGCTGTTGGTCATTTCTTATGGGGTAATTCTTCACTCCCTGAAGAATCTCAGTCAGGAAGGAAGACGCAAAGCCTTATCCACCTGTGGCTCCCATATCACTGTGGTAGTCCTCTTCTTTGTTCCCTGTATTTTTATGTATGTGAGACCTCCATCTACTTTACCCATTGATAAGTCATTGACTGTATTTTACACTGTTATCACCCCCATGTTAAATCCCCTCATATACACTCTGAGAAATGCAGAGATGAAAAATGCCATGAGGAAACTTTGGGCAAGTAAAGGGAAATGAAGAAGGAAGAGAAATAGACCACAAAATGATGGGCACTAAGAAAGGGGGTCAATCTTCTAGGGACTGTCACCCTAATAAAATATCTAATCCTATACATAATATAGAATTCCATAGGAAAGTCAGAAAATTGTTTTATTACACTAAGTTTCTCCTCAATGTTAGTAAATAAGAGTAATGAAAATTATTATGTAAATTCTTTCAATGAACAACATGAAATTTTAAGATTTTTCAGAATATGTAGAAAATACACATTAAATTTGGGCAACTAAATAGCTTTACACAGACTAAAGATTTATGTGCCATAATTAATATTTTAAATTTATTTCACTTTATGGAAAATTCTTTTGTGTTTCTTAAATAAATTTGATTTTTGAGAGCTGGGAAAACTTATCACCAAGAATAAAGAAGTAATATATAGCTACTTGGATCATTCTTTACCTCTCACACTATTAATAGCACATTAATATTTAAAATATGATTTAATTTTATATTTACAAGAGAGATTTTATATAATTTCATTACAATTCTTAACATATTAATATTAAATAGAAATANTATTTCAATTTTAATATTAATGATAATGAGGCATATACACAGGTTCATAAAAATATCTAAATGAACAATGGAGATATATAGAAAAATACCAAATCTCATTTTCACAATTGGAAAGTCATATGAATTCATCTGGTGACTGGTATCTTTGCTAACATATTTTCATAGTTACAAAAACAACCCATCATAGTTCTGAGCTTAGAATGTCTGATACTTTGCTATTTTTTCAATGTCTGTCTCCTTAAGAGCTCATGGCATATTGAAAGAGAACAGATTCTGACTTTCATATGTAAAAATAGCAGAACTCAGTCCATGAAGTAGAGTAATACAGTGCAGAGTCTAACATTAGATATTTTAGAAAATACCACAGTCAAGAAAACTGTTAGGAAAATATAGTTAAGAGAAAGAAAGCAATGGATTGGTTCAGAGTCTTCCTGGTACCATGCTACAATCTCTGGCTCTGAGTATCAGCCCCTAGGGATGCTGTTCCCACAGAACCGTAGCCTAATCCTCCTGTCCAGAGTGATGCACAGCTAAATTCTACCACCTCACAGCTCATCAATAGGAAATCCGGTCTTCTTGTCTGTGTAATAGGAATAATTCAAATCGATTGGAAAGCAGCAGGGAATAAATCACCAATGTTCCCAATAATCATGTGTTTTATGTTATTATAAACCAGACAGCACACATCAGTTTTCCTCACTTAATAGTACTGAGAATTGAGCCTTCAAGAGTAGGTTACTTGTGGAGTAGTTCCAACCAGACAGTGACTAGTTAATCAAACAATGTTTGTGACAAGATTGCAGCAGTGTATCATGCTGGCTGGTCATTGCTGTAAATCATAGGCTTTGCTGCTAAGTTGGTGACCACTGTTACCCTCTGATAGCATCCATGAACCTTCCAGCACAATGAACACTAGTCCACAGTGGGAAAGCCTCTGGTTAGGCACCAGCTTGACCCTTCCTTGTGTAATGAGATATTTTAAGTGTTTTCTTCAGTAATAGGACTTTAAATCAGTTTGCGGAGAGCAGACAATAGCTTTGGCAATAACCTGAATTGTTTGGGGTTTTCCATGGAACTGCTTTGACCAGTGACTAAACCAGATATAACCCATATCTGGCAGTGGGGATTTTGATTAACGAAGAAAGATATCTAGTTAGGGCAGTACCTCCCATGTGCTTAGAGTGGTTCTATTTATATTCTTTCACACCATGTATATATTTTTAGAAGCTTCTAAGGTAGTAGGTTTTCATGCTTCTATTCAAATGGTCCTTAGTATTAGTTGTCCCTCCCTAATATCTCTCCATCACCTCATCCTGTCCCTGTTTCTCCATAACTGTATATTCTATTTCTCTTTCCTTAGAAGATCTTGATGACATTCACATATGTAACAAAACATACAATACTTTTAGGGAGTCTTTGTTACACCAACCCAGAGTGACTATTGCTCTGGATTCCTTCATTTCAGTGAAGTTTTCATAATTCCATTTTAACAACCGAGTACATTGTGTGCATTTATGACAATTTCATTATCTATTATTTCATTGATGACTATAATCATTGCCAAATCAAATTCAAAAGAATTACCACATCACACAAAGAATTAAGATTTACAGTTGTCCCCCAAAGTTTCAAGCTTCCCCTATTCCCAGGCCTATGGTCAAAATAATAGTAATTGCAAACTTGTCATTATTTAAACTTTAACTTTTGACTTTATTAGACTTCAGAGACCTTAGAACTCTGAGGTCAGCTACATGCATTTTCATGTGAAGCTCTAATAATTAATGACATGGACAAAACTGCCAGGCAGTGGCCAGAAAGAGTGAAGTTGGCCATTAACTCAGCAGTTCCGCTAAATTTCTGCCTCTGCACATTGCATACAATGACTCTCCTAAGAGTCTCAGTGTTTTGACTTACTTTCACTAATATATAACTTTTTGAATTCTATACTTTCTTATCCATACATATCCAAAGGAGACCAGGAACCACTTCTCAAAACTCATTTCATAACTTCAATAGCTTATTCCTTTCTCAGGGTCCCAATATTGGCTCTGCTTCATTTTCTAATAATTTCTCCAAATGTCCCTGCAAGTCAAACAATAACCTGGAACTACCATTGTGCCGTTATCGCCTTGTTTCCAAGATGAGAGCACACAGCATGCACCTGGACCATTAGGACTGTGCTGTGCTATGCTGTGCTGTGCTATGCCTTGCCCTTATGCCTTAATTTTTAATTGTTTAAGGACCATTACATATCATGCATGGGGGACAATTTTGAGAGTGCTGTATGCAAGGATTTATGAAGAAATTAAATAGGACTACAATATTCAAGAACTTTGTGTTAGTATCAAGATGCCTAACCACATTAATGAAGGAGCTGAGATAAAGGTGTAGTAAGTATACCAAAGTCATAGCAGATAATTTCCGAAATTTATTTCTCTTTTTTAGGTAAATGTTTTTGGATAACTTCATACATGAGTGCTGAACTTCCATCATCCATGTCCAACTCCTCCCATCCCCCTTACCGACCCTCAGATTCATAACCATCTTTTTAAAATTATTATTATTGCATACATATGTATATAAACCCACTGAGTCAATTTAGCATCATTTATTTCTTTGTGTGTCCATAGCTGGCCATTTGGGATTGGGCAACTTACATAAGAGGTCTTCCCTAAAAGAAATTGATTTCCCTTTCCTTATCAGCTATTAACCACTTGTAACTCTTCATCTTGGGGCAGGCAGAAACATTGTAGAATTCTCCCCATCTATGTTAGCATGAAAAGTGGGGTTGTCATTATACATGCTTTGTTCAAGCAAACTATAGAGTTCAGTTCTCGTGGGTTCATATTCCTTCTCATGTCTAGGGAATTTATCTAGATTGAAACATCTTGCACCCTAGGGCTTATATTTCTGACTCACCTTCCATGGATTCTTTGAGCCTTAGGAGTAGGGGTTTGTAGTCTTCACCTGGTATAAAAAGAGGGCTCTTTGCTGAGGAGTAAGAGCTAATAATCTGTGGGTATATGGGTAACTATTTAGAATGTAGTTAGAGATTACAATAGTTTAGGAAAATGACATTAGTCAGTTCTCTGTCTGTTACCTCACCAGTCTTGGGTAGTTGGGTAGGTTTACTTACAATACCAGGGATGAATTCCCTTCCACGGATCAGACCTTCATTCCAGCTGTACGATGAAAGCCTATTCTCAGAAAGGAGGCTTCCACAAGAGTTTCTAGTTCAGTTCTACCCAGGCGCCTCTGTCTGAAGTGTGTAGTGTCATCAACAATAGTGTATTATCTTCAGTTTCTGCAAGCAACTAAGGGCAATGACAAAAAACTCGTATATTCTTTTTAAAATATTTCTTTCACTTATTTTGTTGTTTTCTGTTTGGAATATGTATATACGGCATTCCTTCCATTTGACTAATTCTCTACCATGCACTTCTTTTTTCCTCTTTCTCTCTCTTTCTTCCTTCCTTTCTTTCTTTCTTTCTTTCTTTCTTTCTTTCTTTCTTTCTTTCTTTCTTTCTTTCTTTCTTTCTTTCTTTCTTTCTTTATCATACAATATATTTTGTTCATGTTTCCCTTTCCCAAACTCCCGGTTCCTTCCTACCCCCTTGTTTATCCCCTCACCCTTCTGTTTTTTTTTTTTTTATTATTATTATTTTATTAGATATTTTCTTTATTTACATTTCAAATGCTATCCTGAAAGTTCCCTAAACCCTCCCCCTGCCCTACTCCCCTACCCACCCACTCCCACTTCTTGGCCCTGGCGTTCCCCTGTTCTGGGGCATATAAAGTTTGCAAGACCTAGGGGCCTTTCTTCCCAATGATGGACAACTAGGCCATCTTCTGCTACATATGCAGCTAGTGACATGAGCTCTGGGGGTAAAATCAGCCACCAAACCCAGACACTATTGCATATGCCAGCAAGATTTTGCTGAAGGGAACCTCATATAGCTGTCTCTTATGAGGCTATACCAGTGCCTGGCAAATACAGAAGTGAATGCTCACAGTTATCATGCACTTCTAATCTGCCATTAAATCTAAATATTGAGTTCTACATTTTAACTAATATATTTTTCAGTACATAAACTTACAAAATTCATTTTATTATCTCTAGTGATTGACAGATGCCTATAGTTTGCATTCAACTTTAAATAGTTCTTTTCTTAATATCTGCATTAACTGTATGCTTTTTTCTTTCTCTGTCTTTCAGTCAATTTTGTGTTCCTCATTTTTATGTTTTCACTTGAGTGACAGATCTGGTATATAAAACAATTGAACAGGCAAGTCAAGCTTGGTTGTTTATAGTGTCCACTTCTTTGGGGACAATGAACTCATTTTGTTGTCTCTTAGAACAACAGCAGTACCACAGGTCATGGGGACAGGTCTTTTGTCTGTAAGGCTTTTGACTGCATTTCATAATTTCTCCGTATTGTTCCTTTTTTGATATTTGGTACTGAGAAATGTTCCTTTCAACTTCACATGTGACAAACACATAATCTCTTTTTAGTATTCTGGAGTGGTACCAGATATAGGTTATAGAGAATTACCATGAATCTGGTGTATCTGGAGGCTATGTACTATGATAACACTCTCCATGTATTTTCTTTTCTTTTCTTTTCTTTCTTTTTTTTTTTCTTAAACTTTTATTAGCAAAATTGCATGTCTTCATTTTCCATGTGATGAGACCAACCAAGCAGGAAATTTTTCTAAAGTTCAGTCTTGTTTAGTTCTCCTTTCCCTACTTCTCATCATGAGTATGGGTGTGACTGTGCACATGTATGCATCTGTCATCTCCAATCACTGTTTTTTTTTTTTTTTGAAAAATATGTCAAACACTCTTGTTTTCATACATCCAAAGGGAAAATTAATTTGCCTACCTTGTGATTACCACCTTCTCCTCAGCATCATTGGAGGGTTTGGTGAGGCGGATGAGAGAGATAGAGAGATGTTTGGTTTTATTCTTGCATGGGATTACCATTATCATTAAAGTCAACAGCAAAAACATAAATCTGTGGATACAGTATACTAGCTTTTCTATACCAAGAATATTACAAAGCCTAGAGAGACTTTTATTTGTAAAGAGGTAGCTCAAATGGCATGGGAGATGTCCTGGGTGTCCCCAGCTTCTGTGAACAAAACAAGAAGACACGGCTAGTATCAGGAATAAAATGTGACAGGACCGTGGGAGAAGTGAAAATGTGAATTCAAATTGAAAGAAGAAATATGTCAGTAGGATATTTAATTAGGGTTTCCTAGAAATAGTCAGATTTTCTTCAAACTTGTTCTACAGAAAATAATGAACCAAAGGAAGTTTTTAAGCTGGGCATATCTGTCTTAGAAGTGATGGTTTGTGAAATTAAGTTAACATGTTGACTTTTAATGTGGCACAGAATAGAAAAATGAGAGGATAGGTATTCTCCCTTTGTATGAGCTTTCCTTAGTGCTGTGGGGGTCTGTGAAATGTTTTGGATCAAAGAGCTAGTTGAACCAGACATGAATTTGTCATGGCTCAGAACTGAGGTCAAACACTCCAGGTAGATATCAACTACAGCAGATATTACAAAACCTTTAAAATGTGAAGCTACCCAAGGTAAATGAATACTGTTATAATTTCTGACAGGTCATAAGAGGGACATGAATATACATGTGTTGTGAAGGTAAAGGGGATGGTGTGGGGTTTCCTGAAGTGAAAAACAACCAAATAAATAAAAGGCAACCAAATAGTCATAAATATTTTCTGAATTTCTCATAGAGTCCACACTATCTATTCTATTTCCTTGAAGAATTGATTTATGATTCTTGAAAATCACAGCCTCATTGTATTTTCCCATGGCCTTGGCTTAATGGATGAGGAATCATTAAGCAGCACCTGCCACACACAGAGGCCTTTGCAGTCACCGTGTGTGTTCACCCAGTGAACTACAATTAAGTTTATATTTTTTTGCTTCCCAATCTATCTCATCAGCACGGATTTGAAAAATAACTAAGGATGAAAACTTTCATATTTGCATATAGACACTTAGTAAATTCACTAGCTTTTTGCCCTGATTTGTGAATTAGAAAATTTAAGTGGAAAGAATATTATATACAGTCAGTAAACCTGAGCTGAAATACTACCTCCAGCTTTTGTTGTTGATTTGACTTGGAGAGCTGAGTCTCAGTGTCCATGGTTAAAGCAAGAGGTAACATCAATTGACAGTTAAGAGACCAAGGACAAATACCACTAAATGAGTACAAAACTCATTGCATTTATGCTTTGGGCAGTGAGGAGGGAGATTATATGCAGTATTCATTCACCTCGGGTAGTTTCATATTCCATATATTTTTCTTAAAGAAGCATATTCCAATTTTGACTCAGTGTAGGCATCATACGGTCTACAAACACTTTCACTTCATTCAGACTAAAAGAAGCCTTAGTAGTTCTTTGAATTCAGTTTGGAGATACTTAGGAAATTTTATCCATTACTAAACTTCATTTAGTGACCCCTTCTTCTGAAATTGTCAGCTTTCAATTTGTTAGAAAAATGAGATAAGTACGGCAATTCCAAATGTATTTTTTTTTTATTTCTTACAACTACGTTTTTTCTGGTGTACATATTAGCTCATAATTCTGTAATGATAATTTGTATCATGATGTCTTTATGTTGATAATTTTTACAGAATTAATTATGTTTCATAGTGCTTAGAGTTTAACTTAGAAGAAATACTTATAACCTTTGGGATTGATGGTTTTGTTTCATTTAGTTTGGAAGTTGTAAACAGACAAATTGCAATGAAGTTTATTTACATGGATATTTATGACATCAAAGATCCAGTGTCTATCTAAACATACTATATCGATTCACTGGAGCTGATGGGATGCCAAGATAAAGGAAAAACAGTGGAAGTCTTCAGGCACTGTACACACATGGAAAAAGAATTGTTTTCCCTATCTTCAGTTTGTTATACAATTCATAATATACTGAATTCAGTATATTATTGAATTCATAATACACTGAAAAGAAATGAAAAGATTGACACTGTAAATATCCTTACAACTTCCTCTGACTCAGAGGCAGAGCATAACCAAGGCCTACATTCTAAGTGCACAATGTACAAAGACTGTCTTCTGAAGAGGCAGACATCGGTGCTGCAGTCTAAAGTGCTGAGTTCTCTGGCTTTATACACAGAGCTGCTTGGTTGGAGTAAGCCTCACAGAGGAATGTCATTGTGTGCTTGGTGGTTGGAGCGGAGAATGGGCATGCGCTCTCCTTCAAGATGTTCTAAATACTATTGGACTTACTAGATATTTGATCATTTACAATTCATATTTTATTAATCATTGCAGATCAGAATTTTTCACTTCATCTTATAAGTTCATTATATTCCAAATAAGTCAGAATCTCCTGGCAGCCCTCTTTTCTCTAGAGACTTGACCAGGGAAGAAACTTGTTTGGAAGAGCTTGCTGAATTTGAATTTGTTCCAAATAGTCTAACAAATAGATCTATTATGGTTGCAGTCTCTTGTCTCTTAATGTTAAACTAGTGATGACATAAAAGCCGTAGGCTGTGTCTGCACGTATAAAGGAAAGAGTTGCTCTTCAGGTAGAGTGGCCTGAGGGCATTTTGAGAATTCCATCTGTCCAAGCAAGAGGATTCCTTAGTTGTACCACAGTCCTCAGACTAGCATGTTCTCTTCTCATATCTATGACTGCTCCCAGAATTTTCTATAAGGTTTGAATTTCCTTGGTGAAACTGTACAGATGTACAAATAGATATTCTAATTAGAAAGGAAGAAGTATTTTCTTAAAAAAAATGATTCTTGAAAATAAAATAGAAAACTGCTCATACTTGTGGAAAACCTCAATCTTCTTTTCTAAGAAATTAACTTGATGTTTTGGATTGGTAAACACAGGGACTAAACTTAGGCAGTTAAATGTAAATATGTCAATCATGAGTCCTTATAGCAGAGTCAGTTTCATTGTTTCACAAGAAATGATTTAGAGAAAAAATTGTGTGTTATTTTTTTAAGGAAAAATTGTGTTGCTAAATTTTGAGTTTGTATATTTGATATATGAAATTATATTCCAGATTAGGTTGATTTTCCTAACAGATCTAATTTTGCACAGCAATGAAAATATATATCTTTATTTCTCCAAGAAGCTTTTGTTTCCTAGCAGGTAAGGATTTTCATCTACTGTTATATAGTAAAAGTTGATTTTAAGTGATTTTATATTATAGATGTTCACTTGGTTGTTTTATACCTCTCTGGAAGAATGAGTTAATGGGAGACTGGTGTTGAAATATTGAAATAGTCATCAATTGTGATTATTTCTGGACCTATGCATACGTTATTCATGTATTTTATTATTATACCATAACTACAAATGTGAAAGAAACACTAAGTTTATAGACCCAGGACAAGTCCCAAATTACACATTTACACAATAACTGAGAATGATGCAAGATAAATTCCTATGATACCTTGAAATACAACAAATGGCTAAAACACCATATATTCTCTCTGGGGGCAACTGATATCAATAGCAAATTCACCAAACACAGAATTTAACTGGAAAATACCAAACAGAGTCTGTTTTTAGTTTTATATTTGACAGATATTTATTTTTATATTAACAACAAGGAATATATGCTAAATATATAACAGAAAAATGAATCAGTTTAGTACCTTATATTTTTCTTTATGAAATATTATATTTTTTCCAATATATTAACATGTAATTTGTTTTAGTTATGTGAATTAGAAAAAATATGTCTTTACAACCATGCTATAATGTAAAAGAAAAAATCTCTACCATGACCTTGAAAGTTATGTAACATAAGTGACATAAGCAAGCATGTTAGTATGTATTCAGAGACAAATTCATGCTCAGGATAGGATGTAACTAATGTTAACTAAACATATATTTTAAATTCTTATTAAAATATTTTGCGTGGTAATCTTGTGAATGCATATTTTATTTCGAGAAAAACATATTCCTTTTTCTTTTATATTTAAGATTATAATGTAGTGACATTTCTCTCTTCCATCATCTCCCACCTTCCCAGTACCCCTCCTTGTTCTTTGAGAAAAAATTCTTAATAATATGTGTTAATATTTTAAATATATTAAGACTTTAATTTGCAATCATGTTGAGACTATTCTTTAATTTTTGCTGCAAAATATTTTATAATTGACACAATACACTATAGTTAAATACTAGCCTTTACTGTGCTATATAAATGACTACATAATTAAATAATAATTACATTGTCTGGTAGAACCTTTCTCTTATGAAAACTAGAACCCAAGGTTAAGAAGAAATAAACATACACAAAATGGACTGTAACTTAAGGAGAACCAGCAGTGAACCTTTCACAGCTTTCTGTCCTGTGACTGGTATGCCTTTGTTAGTCTGTTTCTTCAAGGAGGATCTCCTGATGAGATGAAACAGTTATGTGAATGAGACATTTAGGGGGCACATCATGGTTGCCATCTAGTGAAATAGCAAATTCTCTCTGGTCCCTGTTTTATTTTATCTTCCCTAGAATTGTTTTTCTTATTTTTTTTCTAGTCTTCCTTTGGTTAGGCTTGTCACTCTACACTACAATTCATGTGAGTGTGCGTGTGTGAGAGTCTGCCGGTCTGTCTGTATGAATGTGTGTGCACAGTGCTCTTCATTATTCATCTAGTATCTGTGTATGTTTTTTCTTCTATTTAAAATAGGTAAATATTATATTTTCTTATAAATGTATTTATACCAAAACAAATATGCCTAAAATAGATATAATTCTAGCATAGTAGCTTCCAATGTAGCAATTGCCATACTCATGAATTTATTTAGCTTACTTAATTGAAAATTTTAAAAACCAGGGTCACAAATATAAACCTTTTTTTTTTTTAAATCAGTGTATTAAACAGGCAATGGGCAAGATTTTAAAAGCTGACAGGCCAAGGAATATGAAGTAATTGGCCCATGTAATAGTAAGATGATGACTTTTTTATGTTGGTATTTGCTTTTTTATATGCATTATATCCCAACTTCAGTTTCCCTTCCCACCACTTTTCCCAGTTCCCTCCCTTCCCCCATATCTATTCCTCTTCTATTACCTTTAAAAAAAGTACAGTCCTTCTAGGGATATCAACCAAACATATCATAACAAATTACAATATGACTAGGCACAAACACTCACATCAAGACTGGATGAGACAACAAAGTAGGAGGAAAGTATGCCAAGCTCAGGCAAAAGAGTCAGAGACACCTCCATGTCCACTGTTAGGATTCCCACAAAAACACCAAAGCAACACAACCACAGCTTAAGTCCAAAGGACCTCTGTCAGACCCACAAGGCTCTCTGTACTGTTGTGTCACTCTCAGTAAGTCCCTATGTGCCCCACTTAGTTGATTCTGTATGACATGTTTTCATGGTGTCCTCAACCCTATTTGCTCTAGAATCCTTCCTTCCCTTTTTCTGTGGGGTTCCTCTGGCTTTTCCTAGTGTTTGGTTGTGAGTCTATGCATCTGCTCAGATAAGTTCCTGGATAATGGCCTCTGATGGCAATCAGCACTGAGTATGGGAACAGCAGAATATCATTAGGAATCACTTACTGATTTTTCTTTTCTTTTCTTTTCTTTTCTTTTCTTTTCTTTTCTTTTCTTTTCTTTTCTTTTCTTTTCTTTTCTCTTCTCTTCTCTTCTCTTCTCTTCTCTTCTCTTCTCTTCTCTTCTCTTCTCTTCTCTCCTCTCCTCTCCTCTCCTCTCCTCTCCTCTCCCCTCC
>NC_034592.1:74472309-74481732 GCF_900095145.1 Mus pahari | reverse complement strand
CTTTTCTTTTCTTTTCTTTTCTTTTCTTTTCTTTTCTTTTCTTTTCTTTTCTTTTCTTTTCTTTTCTTTTCTTTTCTTTTCTTTTCTTCTCCCAGTCATATTTGAATCTACCCTGGGCCCCTGAGCTTACCAACCTCTTGTTCCTGGCTATCCAGGCAGTTTCTGGTGTGAGTTCTCAGGTAGACCAGTTATAAGTTGGCCACTCCTGCATGTTCTGTGTCATTATCCCATATGTCTTGTAAGTTGAAGTTTTGGGTCATTTTATGTAGTATCTTGAGATTCAATGAATAATTCAAAAGACTGAGCATCCTTTGAGACATGAATAACTGTCCACCTAGTATATATTGTGAAATATTTCAATAAGATAAGAGTTTTGATGATGTATACAATTTATGCACACAAATATTTTATATACCTGTTGACAGATACAACTCTATCATTTCAAAGAACTGACTCGATATCTTATATATTTGTTAATAGCTGCCACTATTAAGAAGTGGGTTTGTTGTAATCAGGAACTGTTTCTTTGTTTATTGTGGCTTGGTTCTCTGTTAATTTATTAAGACTTAGAGTCAGAGACATTAATTGTAATGCTTCAAATGAAATCATCTCAGGAACACAAAATTTCTAAGAGAAAATCTACTGTGCTAGTTAGAGAATCAGAATAGATGCTGCTAAATGTTTCCTGCAAGTTTGCTACTATAGAAGATAAAGATGAAGATGTGCTTCAGAATAGAATAGATTCATGGTCTTTTCATTAAATCATTGCAGATCCTGTTCTCCCTCTGAGAAACAATCCAAATATATTTAAATGGGACAGAGAAACAATGTCACAGAATTTATCCTCCTGGGACTCACTCAGGATCCAGCTGGACAGAAAGCATTGTTTGTCATGTTTTTACTCATCTACATTGTGACAATGGTGGGCAACCTGCTTATTGTGGCCACAGTGATTGCCAGCCCCTCCTTGGGCTCCCCAATGTACTTCTTCCTCGCTTATCTGTCAATCATGGATGCTGTTTATTCCACTTCCACATCACCCAAGTTGATTATGGACTTACTCTCTGACAAAAAGACTATCTCATTCTCAGCTTGCATGGGACAACTCTTTACTGAGCACTTATTTGGTGGTGCTGAGGTCTTCCTGCTGGTGGTGATGGCCTACGATCGCTATGTGGCCATCTGTAAGCCCCTTCACTATTTGACCATCATGAATCGGCAGATTTGCATCCTTCTGTTGGTAGTAGCCTGGGTTGGTGGGTTTGTACACTCTGTGATTCAACTTGCTTTTGTGTCTACTCTCCCTTTTTGTGGACCCAATGTAATTGATCACTTTATCTGTGACATGTACCCACTCCTGACACTTGCATGCAGTGACACTTACTTCATTGGACTTACTGTGGTTGCGAATGGTGGAGCAATCTGTATGGTCATTTTAATTCTTCTCCTAATCTCGTATGTATTCATCCTAAACTCTCTTAAAAACTACAGTCAGGAAGGGAGACGCAAAGCCTTATCCACCTGTAGCTCCCACATCACTGTGGTGGTGCTCTTTTTTGTCCCCTGCATTTTTATTTATGTTAGGCCAGTGTCTAACTTTCCCATTGATAAGTCGATAAGTGTAGTTTTCACAGTTATCACTCCCATGCTGAACCCTTTAATATATACTCTGAGAAATTCAGAGATGAAAAATGCAATGCAAAAACTCTGGTGTAAAACATCAACTACAGGCAGAGTAAGAGTACACTCCTCACACTGAGGACTTTATTGTATTTCTTAAGTAATAGACAGCCAGCAGATTTTAACAAATGTTACTGTACCCACTTATTTCCTTAATAGGTATTAATAAAGTATTAATACCTTATTAGGTATTGCTGATACTATATTATTTTAGGATAAATCTAATTATAGAAGATTATAAAAAATAGTTCTACTTAGATAAGTAGATTATAAATCTATGTTGCCCTTGAAAACATTTCAATTTTATTCAATTTATAACTTACAAGAATGTGTGTTTTATAAAAGTAGAAAACACACTACTACCTTTAAAAGACTGGTATCAAACAAAAAGTTTCCCTATAAATGCTGAATCTGGAATGGCCTTGGTGGAGACAGAATGACATGGTTCCTGCCCCTGGGACAGGGCCAGCACACGTGCTTCTCTATGAGTATCTATGGCTGCCATGGGACAGGGCCAGTAGACGTGGGTCTCTATGAGTATCTATGGCTGCCATGGGACAGGGCCAGTAGATGTGGGTCTCTATGAGTATCTATGGCTGCTATGGGTATGAGGCTTGTTTGTATAATAGTGTACATATTTTACACTCTTTTAAGGAATGTCCTCCCTGTTAACCCTTCTGACTCTGTGACAACCAGACAGCACAAGTCCAGGAGCCAAAGGTGTGGCTGATGTCTCAGCAAAATGGTAAACTCTGGGATCTTCAAGAGGAAACAAGGGCAGGCAGATTCCTGAGTTCAAGGTCAGCCAGGGACACAGGAAGGTTAGGGACAGGTGTAGTAGAAATGGTAATTTTAGGACTGGGTCTCTCCCAGCTAGCTTATCTGTGCTTAACTCTAAAAGTGTTTGCCATGTTAAAAGAAAACTTGTGCTTCTGGTTTCCTAAGAATTAAGATGTGTGTGTTGGGGGGGGGGGTAGATGCTGATTCATAGGCTAATCAAAAGGAAACCTGGAGTAAATGACTGGATTGATATGTAAGTTAAATGACTGGGCTTATGGTATGTAGATAACTGTTTAGAATAGCAAAAGAGAACTGCTTTGGAGAGCTGACTAGAGCAGAAGAGAGAAAGAAAGAGAAAGAGGAGAGGGGGAGAGAAAGGGGGAGAGGGAAAGGAAGGGGCAGAGGGAGGGGGAGAGGGAAAGGAAGAGGGAGAGGCAGTGAGAGACAGAGGGACAGAGAGAGAGACAGAGGGACAGGGCACAGAGAGGCAGTGAGAGAGACAGACAGAGAGAGACAAGGAAAGCCATCTAACAATCTGCAGAGGAAGCAAATCAGAGAGAAAGCAGAAGGAAGCAAGCAGAGCAGACTGGCTGGAAGCTGTCTCCTGCCGAGCTTAGGCTGCCAGCTTGGACCCGGAATTTGACTCTGAGTCTTTTGTCTTTGCTGCTCCCAGACATCCCTCCTTACAGATCCCCTCTCCAAGGGAAGCCTGGTCCTTGGCTAATGTGCCACACTGGACCGGGAAAAGCCAATGAGGCACCAACCCTACTCAAAGAACTACAAACAGCTGGGTAAAGCTGAGGAGGATAAAACTCCTCCCACTTCCTCCCTATTTAGGAACTTTAATGTGAATTTTAGATAAATTGCTTTCCTGTTAAAATAAATATTAGTTTTTCTTTTTTCTTTTCCTTTTTTAGTTTTATAAACTGTTCTTGTTTCTGTTTTTGAGATTGTAATTTAATTACATTTCTCCCTTCCCTTTCCTCCTCCTTAACCCTCCCTTATATCTTTCAGAGATAGATTCCAGACTTGATCATACACAAAACAACTCCCGAAAACCTATGTTCAAACAAAATTGAAGAATTGTGATTGCTTGTCTTCATAAGAATTAAAATGATAATTAGGGTATTATAACAGATTGGCAATTGTAAGTTATCTGTCTCTGTGCCTTAGAGCTCCTCTGTTAGAGTTTGTTTCACAGACAAAGGGAGGCTGTTCTGGTATGGTTGATCAAGGGAAGTGAAATGCTTTCTCAGCAATGATAGCATGAAATTCTCTGTGACATATTGAAAAACAACTTGTGCCTAGAACGTCATGTATTCTCAATGTGAGAACCAAGTGAAGCTAGCAACAAACAGAAAATAATTACAGTATAAAAAGATTTTTTCATATTTTGAGAAATAAAATATAAAATAAAATATAGGTTAAATACTCAAATCTTACGGAGTTGTTTCACATAGTGCTTATAGCCTTTATCCTGATCAAAACTAGAACTGATAAAAACACACATTGCTAAATTAGGTTATCAATCAAAGAGACCGAGCAGAGGCTCTGCAGCTTCAAGGGCAGATCTCCTGAATGAAATGAAGCAGTAATGTGAATGAGTCGCACAGATGGTGTATCATAGCAATCTTCTAATGAAGTCTCAGACTGTACCTGTCCTTTTGTACTAACAAAGTGCTGTGTGTAGAATTCCCTTACTTGCTGCCAGTCAAAATGCTTTTATATACAGGTGAATGTTATACTCATATTTATATATAAAATAGATATTTCCTAATAGATATAATTCTATCCTTTGTCCAAAAGTTAGTTCAAGAGGTATATTATGGACCATGTTTATATTTTCAATTAAATTAACACAGATCTGAATTATCTATTCTGATTCAATACTCACCATTTTGCCAAGGCAGAGATCTAAGTACCTAAGATTTGATTTAAAAACAAAACAACATAACACTGAGAACTATGAGTATTGGATTTTCCCATGATAAAAGTAACAAAAGAGACAACCCTGGAAGTTAATTAAGTTGCTGATGGCCACATAGATGAGATAACCTGTGAGTGTAGTGCATTTGGTCCATTGTTCTTCCCTCCCTCTCTTCTTTCCAGAATGGACGCCTCCATTATCATCTGTCACTCTACACACTGGATTTGAAATGTAGAGTTGTTTTTTGGTCACTATAGTCATTGAATTGTTCAACCCAGTTGCTACTGCTGGAAGTTTTTCATGTAAGGAAATTAATTTGATAATTACTGTTATAAAATATGTAAAAATAGTTTTTTTTTTCAGAATAATGAAAGAAGAGGAGGTTTAAGGCTTCGTTCATGGGCTTCTTCATAGTTTCATGCATGTGTTGTTTTTCTGAGCTCTTGTCTGCAATATGCCTTATAAAAGAGTAATGGGACAGATAAACAACGTCACAGGCTTAATTCTCCTGAACTTACTCAGGATCCTGTTGGGATGCACCTGGTGTGTTGGAGAGTTTGAATGGCAAGTGTTCAGAGCTCACTTACTATAATTTCTTTATCTTCCAATCTGCAAATAGAAGCATGGAATTATACTTAGAGCCAATGTCTTCTTGGAGATTTCCCCAAATTATGCTATTTTATTTCTGAAACTTCACATTAAAGTTGTATTTTCAGAAAACCTTGCATTTTAACTATCCATCTTTCAAGTTTCCACTTTCTCCAATCTCACTGCATATCTTACCACAACAGTATAAAACAAAACAAAACAAAACAAAACAAAAAACCATAGTAGATTCTAACACAACAATAGGTAACAGAGATGAGTTGGTTTAGTTTAGCTAAATAAAATTAATGAAGTCAAGCTTATACATAGTGATGTGGTATGACTTTAAATAGGTAGGTGTGTGATATACGGGATTACATATAAATGAGAAAGCCTTATGAAATAATTGTTCTGGGTAACACCATGTTTTTATGGGTCTCAGGTCTTCTTTCTGATGATGTTAGCCTATGACTAATATACAGCCATCTGTAAGCCCATGCACTATTTGCCCATTATGAACTGTTTGTGCCGGGAACCTCCTGGCCTGAAGAGGGTTGAGGCAAGACACAGAGCAGGACGCTGGTGTGGCTTTAAAGACTGAGGGTCTCCGGATGTTCTAGCTCTCTAACTGTACTGAAATGATTATCATAACTTCTAAAAAGTCCTAAATACTTTCCTGCCTTTTCTGAGGATAAAAAGCTGCTGGCTCAGGTGATCCACATCTGGAGCCTAACAGTGGGAGGTTAAGTATTGTGGCCTTTGTCCTATCTCATCAGAAACTGGTGGCTCTAACTTTGAGCCTGCTACAACTTTGTAGGAAGAAGAAAGGACACTTTGAAAAATGATTATAGTGTTTATTTCTAAGCTGTAAAAATTACCTATGAAAACTCTCTAAGAAAAAGGGGAAAAGCATAAAGATCTTAAGCTGGGCATGGGAATTTTTTTATTTTTTATTTTTGCTTTTCTCTTTGTCTTCAGTACTTATATATCTTTCAGAGTACATGATCACATGGTAAAAGTTCATCACAAGTATACAAAAATTCAAATCATAAATCAAATAAGAATTTTACAACAGTGAATATTTACATACATATCCATTAGGAGTAACTATCTGGCTAAGCATTCATCACCTGCCACAGCTCCGTTGAAAACTATAAGTCATTAGTGAAGTTTTGTATAGATAAACTCAGTCAATATTTTATCTTCTGTCCTATCACCTCTAACAAATATTTAATTCCATTTTTATAACCTTTGGCTAATGGTTTTACAACCTTTTGGAATGTGCTTTGTAAAAATCTGGTTACTATCTAGAAGCAATCAACTGGTGTCACATGGGAGACTGGCAGAGTTCTCATTGAAGATTTGACTATCAGAAGAGACTTAATAGCAGTTTCATTGCAAAAGAGCTTAATAAATACCAATGATATACTTTTAGAAATTCTCATAGGATCATCATAAAGAATTGAGAAGTCATCTATTTGTCTATAAGGTCACTACAAGGCAGTCCATCTTTGTAGTTCTGCAGAAATCTGATCAAAAGGGGTGGGCTAATAACTAGTGATTGTCATATATGTTTAATAACAGGAAAAGCATATTAATAGGAGAAGTCTTTCCTAAAATGATTTTCTCCAGGCCCTTGCCTACCCAAGTTCTGTTGTAGAGGTTAATCTAAGGTGGTCAATGCAGGAAGATCGCCTGCTAGTTTTTATCTTATCCTATGATGACTATTGACAGGTTTATGTCTTTTTCTTAGCAGTGTCTTGGGCTGGAGGATTTTCACACCTTCTGGTTCCACTTCTCTTTGTTTGAAACCTTCCTTTTTGCAGGTCCAGTGTCACTGACTCCATGTGTGATATGTGTCCACTACCTGTGTTAGCATTCTGTCTAAGCTCCACCCCACAGTTACATGGCAACAGCCAGGTAGGCCTGACCCACTATAAAAGGGGCTCCTTGCCCCTCCTTGCCCTCTTGCTCTTCTCTTGCTCCCTTGCTATTCCCTTTCCCCCTCTCCTTCCATTCTCTCCCCCCTTCTCTCTCCAAGTACTCATGGCCAGCCTCTACTCCTCTCTTCTTCTCTTCTCTTCTTCTCTTCTCTTCTCTTCTCTTCTCTTTTCTCTTCTCTTCTCTTCTCTCTTCTCTTCTCTTCTCTTCTCTTCTCTTCTCTTCTCTTCTCTTCTCTTCTCTTCTCTTCTCTTCTCTTCTCTTCTCTTCTCCTCTCCTCTCCTCTCCTCTCCTCTCCTCCCCTCCCTTCCCTCCCTCTCCTCTCCTCCCTCTCCTCCCTCTCCCCTCTGCCTCTGTCTCCGCCTCCCCTCCCCTCTCCTCCTCCTCCTCCTCCTTCTTCCTCTCTCTCTCTCTCTCTCTCTCTCTCTCTCTCTCTCTCTCTCTTCTCTCTGCCTTTCTCTGCCTTTAGTACCCTCTTAACCCCTCTCCCCATT
Organism: Mus pahari; assembly: GCF_900095145.1. Lineage (NCBI taxonomy): Eukaryota > Metazoa > Chordata > Mammalia > Rodentia > Muridae > Mus > Mus pahari. The sequence continues at coordinate 74,474,325 of NC_034592.1, read as the reverse complement.
CCCTTAATAAACTCTATTCTACCCTATAGTGTCCTGTGGCTGGTCCCTCAGGGGGGAAGTATTCCTTGGTATGGGCTCACTGCTACACCTTGATAGAACATATCTCCCTTCTCTTTGTCTTTTTATAACCAGTACTTGCATTCATTGACACCTGTTTTACTGGCCCTGCAGTTGTTGCCAATGGTGGGGAGATTTGTATGGTAGTCTTCTGTGGAGTCATTATAAACTCTCTGAAGACTGACCATGAGGAGAGAAGGTGCAAAGCCCTGTTTCCCTGAAGCTCTCATATCCCTGTGGTTGTCTGCCTTTTGGTTTCCCGTGTTTTATATTATACCTGTTTCCATCTTTTCCAATGATAAATCCATAAATATTTTATAGCTATCAAACCCATATTGAATATTTTAATATACACCTCGAGAAGTTGAGAGATAAACATGTTAGAAGAAAATTCTGGTGTTAAAAAGTAATTATAGGTATAATATTAAACATATTTTCTTCACACTAATTACACTTGATAAATATTCTGAAACAAGGAATAGAGAGAAACTTCTTTTATTCATTTATGTTTTTTATTGTTTTGTTTTAAATCCAGGGTTTCTCTGTGTAGCCTTGACTGTCTAGGAACTCACTCTATAGACCAGGCTACCCTCCAAATTAGAGTTCCATCCACCTCTGCCTTCTGAGTTCAGGGATTAAAGGTGCGTAGCACCACTACCCAGCTCCGAAAGGAACTGTTGACAAAGATATCATCATTAACTCAATCTGTTCTCTATGGGTATGACTCTTCTGTCTACAGATTACTAAAACTAGAGTAAATAATTTATTGATTTTAAGATTAATTTTCTAGGAAATTAAAATGATGTATATAAAATTGTCATTCTACAGGTACAAAAATAAAAGTAAGATCTATTGAAATTGTAAATTTTTCAATTGTATTCTATTTCTGCATCTTTTGAAATATAAGTGAATATCTAAAAAGAGATTTATTAATTATGTATATAGCATTCTACTGGCATGTACACCACCAGACCAGAAGAGGGCACAAGATCTCATTATAGATGGTTATGAACCACCATGTGGTTGCTGAGAATTGAATTCAGGACCTCTGGAAGAGTAGATGGTGCTCTTGACCTCTGAACCATCTCTCTAGACCCAAACTAGAGCTTCTTCTTCTTCTTTTTTGGTGTTTGTTTGTTTGTTTTTGTTTGTTTGTTTTTCTTTTTTGTTTTTGTTTTTGTTTTGTTTTTTCGAGGCATGGTTTCTCTGTATAGCCCTGGCTGTCCTGGAACTCACTCTGTAGACCAGGCTGGCATTGAACTCATAGATTCTCCTGCCTCTGCCTCCCAAGTGCTGCCTGGCATCAAACTAGAGGTTCTTATTCTGTCTTCATAATTCCAAATGTAGTTCCACCTTCTTTTACAAAATGGTCACATTCCTTAATATTGTATTGAACTGAAACAGTTTGCTTACAAATTAAAAACAAAAAAACAAAAGAAGTTCATTGTATTATGAATGTTTTTCAATTTTATGTAAAACAAACAACAACCCATGTTCCCTAGTCTTCAGTTATCTTGCAGTACCTTTATTTGGAGAACATAGAAGTGCTTTCTTTGTTAAGTTGTCCTCTGATCTCCACATATACACCTTTACTTACAGGCGGACATAACATTCAGGTGATCATGATGAATACAATTAAACAATACAACAAGTGTTCTATTATCTGAATGGCCTATATGGACTGTCATTGGAGCTGTCTTTCAGTCATTCTTGACCTTCTGTATTTTGTTATTTTTATGTACGTTTCAGATTTGTGATATAAAAATATCAAATTAACTTCAAGCCTGGTGTAGTGGCTATTCCTGGTTGTCAACTTGACTATATTTGAAATGAACTACAATCCAGAATTGGAAGGCTCACCAGTGGACCTAATCTGGAGACTGGAAGATAGAAGTTTCTGATCTGGATCTTGGTATGGAGATCTTGAGACACAGTGGTGATTGAATCCAGAAGATTAAG
>NC_034592.1:74463713-74471987 GCF_900095145.1 Mus pahari | reverse complement strand
TCAATAAATTCCTTTACTATATAGAGACCATCTGCAAGTTCTGTGACTCTAGAGAACCCTGACTAATACACCTGGTTATTTAGAATCCATTTCCTTTTGCACTTTTTTTTTTTTTTTTTTGTCACAAAGTTAAGCAATTTTCCCCATAGGTATTCAGTCTTCCATTGATAGGCTAATGATTTTAAGTTCACACATTTGCATTTGTCTAGTTCTTCATCATCTTATTTTGATTTTTGATATCAAAGATACCAAATGATATCTATTACAAAAGATATAAATACATATTATATTGAAGGCACTGTAGTTCGGCAATATACAGGGGTTATAGATAATTGATGTGGTCCTACAATACATTTTTATAGATGCTAATAACTCTAGTCTGTGCTGATTTTTAATCTTTATTAAATTATTTCATTTATTTACATTCCAAAAGTTGACCCCCTTCCTGGCCCCGCTCTCCATGAATTCTTCAAAACATCCCCCTTCCTCTCCCTCATCTGAGAGGGTACTTCATCTCCTACCTCCTATCTCATCCCCACCAGCATTCCTATTCATTTAGGGGCATCAAGTTTCCACAGGATTAAGCACATTCTCTCCCACTGAGGTCATATAAGGCAATCCTCTGTAACACCTATGCCCTGGGCCACTAACCAGACAATGCATGCTTCTTGGTGTTTGGCTTAGTCTCCGGGAGCTCTTAGGGATCCAAGTTAGTTGACATGGTTGTTCTTCTATGGGGCTGCCATCCTGTTCAGCTACTTCAGTCCTTCCCCTCTATCTTCCATAGGGGTCTCTGGGCTCTGTCCAGTGGTTGGCTATAAGTATTTGCATTTGTCTCAGTCAGTCGCTGTTAGATCCTCTCAGAGTACAGCCATGCCAGGCTTCTGTCTGCATGCACAATACACCTCAGTAATAATATCAGGATTTGGTGCCAGTATATGGGATGAATCTCAAGTTGGGCAGGGCTCTGAATGGCTTTTCCTTCAGTCTCTGCTCCATTTTAGTCCTAAATTTCCTTTACACAGGGACAATTCTGACTCAAAAAAAAAAAAAAAAAATTGAAGATAGGTGGGTGGCCCCATCCTGCAACTGGGGGCCATGTGCATCTACTGGAGGTGGTCTCTTCAGGTTCCATCTCCCCATTGCTAGTCATTTTGGTTAATGCCATCCCCATTGCTTCCTGGTAGTCTTTCACATCCCAGGTCTCTGGGACTTTCTAGAGCTTCACCCTGCCCATAACCCCCACTGCTGCATATTTTGATTCATTCTCATGGCCCTCTGGGCATCTCTTCTGTCTCTCTCCATACCTGATCCTGCCCTTCCTTTTCTCCCTCCCCTTCCCCTCTCCCTCTGCTTCCCATAGTGATTAATTTGTTCCCCTTTCTAAGTGTATTTCAGGTATCCACACTTGTGCCTTTCTTCTTGTTAAGCTTCTTATGGTCTATGAGTTGTATCATGAGATTTCTGAACGTTTTGGCTAGTATAAGCTTATCAGTGAGTATATATAAGCTTATCAGGGACATCTTGGCTGTTTCCAGCTTCAGGATATTACAAATAAGACTGATATGAACATAGTGGAACACTTGTCCTTATGGTATGGTGGGTATCTTTTGGATATACTCCCAGGAATGGTATAGCTGGGTCTTCACATAGCTACCTTCTCGGTTAGTGTTTGAAACCCCGTGTTTCCTTGTCTCTCTCAGTGCTGGGACCCCAACACTGGCTTGATTTTGTGTAGGTCTTGTTTCTGTGACACAGTCTCTGTGAACTTATATTATATTAGTCCTGTTGTCTGGAAGACACAGTTATCTTGAAATCATCCCTCACTTCTCTCTGTTTCATTCTTTTGTATCATTTTCTGCTTCAATTCTTCAATCCAGACAGAAGAAGATATCTCATTTAGGACTAAGGGCACCAAAATTTCTCTCTCTGGACATTTTCCAATTATAGATCTCATTTAGGACTAAGGGCACCAAAATTTCTCTCTCTGGACATTTTCCAATTATAGATCTCTGTATTAGTTTCCATATACTATAAGAAGATCTGACAATGACTCAGCAAGACACTGATCTATTAGTGATCTATTAGATCTACCATTAGGAATCATTTTATCAACATATTCCATTGGCAGAATAAAGGTATTAGGCTTTCCACTAACTCTATGAACTGTCTAGTCTTAGATTCTTGGGCATTTTATTAGTATCAAGTATGAGTTTTGTCTCACAGAATGGGCCCCAAATCCCATCTAAACATGGTAGTTATTTCTATAACATTTATGCTGTTATTGCACCAGTATATGTTGCAGGCAAGTCACTGTTGATGGCGGTAGGGTTTGTAGATGCAGATATTGATGCTTGCCTCAAATAGAATGTAGAGTGCCTCCAGCACGATGAATGCTAGTCAGTATAGATAAAAGAGTTAGTTAGGTACCAACTTGTCTTCTCCCTGTTAAATGACATATATGTGCATCTTACCATCAGCTTGTGGGAAGAAACCAACAGCATTAACAATGACCTTACAACAAGATTGTAACCTCTTTTGACACTAAAGATTTTACTTGGTGACATAAATTGTTTATAACCTTCCTTTCTGTGATCCCAATTACTTCATATGTTATGTGTACTCTTTACTGTAGTTTGTGGGACATACTTCATTGATATTAGTCCTGTTGCTAATAGTAGAGCAGTCTGCATTGTAACAACATTGAAAAAACTAATAATTGTGCTTACACTTCTGAATAATTTATTCCATTAATATTGCGATGAAACTAAGAGAAATGTATGTTTTCTAGAAATAGGGGGTGAGAGGTAAGCCACTGTCTGTCTACTCTTCTAAGAGGTTCTACAGGCAACTGACTGAGACAAATGCAAATACTTTCAGCCGACCATTGGATTGAGGTCTGGACCAATATGGAAGAGTTAGAGGAAGGACTGAAGTCGCTGAAGGGAATTGCAACCTCATAGGAAGAAGAACATTGTTAACTAACCTGGACCCCTAAGAGCTCTTAAAGCCTACGCCAAACACCAAGGAGCAGAGATGGGCTGGTCCATGGCCCCAGGGCACAAGTGTAGGAGAAGGCTGCCTTGTATGGCCCCAGGAAATAGGGATGCTGATGGGCGGTGGTGGGAATGAGTAGGCAGGTAAGGGAGAGCCCTCTCAGAGACAGGGGAGTGGGACCAGGAAGGAGATCAACTCTTGAAATATAAATAAGTAAAATGATTTAATTAAAACAAGAAAAATCATTACAGTCCATTTTTAATAACAACTCAATTTGGAAAAAAATACAGAAAAAGTATTTTTCCACAAATTTATGGGAAATTTCCAACTCTGGACTGGATTTTTCACTTAATGATTTGCTTTTCAACCTTTGGTCATTATTCATTCATGATCAGATCATGAATCTTGGATGGCAGAGATCATTAGAATTACCAGAATGTTGGCCCATGACTGTAAGTACTTAGGAAGCTGAAGCAGGTGAACTGTTAGTTTAAGACAGGATTTAGAAAAATTTGAAACTATTAACAAAAAAGCCCAGAAAACTATTTAGAAAAAGACACAATCTAAGGTGTCCTGAAACAGACTCTATGAGCTCATGACCTAAAATCAAGATGTTTTTCTTTTTTGATTTAAGCTTCTTAATATATTTTAATAATTTTCTTTCACCCATCTTCTTGAGATCTTCCTCATCTCATAACTCATCCAACTTTATGTTTTTTCTTTATCCCATGTCTGTCTCTTTAAAATATAACATTACAGAAAAAGAAAATCAAAACAAACAAAAACCAAGAAGACAAAAAGTTAAATAAACAAAAGACAACAACCCCCCCCAAAATAGATTTTTCTGAAGTATTGAGGTCAGTCACCTCAACTGTAATTTTATATCTAGAAGAATTTGTGCAGAAGAGGTCAGCACACACACAAAATTTATTGGAAAGAACACAGTCCTCTAGGGCATAATTCTTTAGAGATTTAATTTGAAGTAAGCACACTGGGGGCAATTTGAAGAGATCAGTAAAATATTAAGTATTTTGTTATGAAGTTCTTGTAAATAGTTTCCTTTGCCTCATAAAAGAATTCTCTTGGGGATTTGATGTTATCATTGGTTATAAAACAAAAAGTCAATAACATGGTACATATAAAACAGACTAATGCTGTTTTGTGAGTGATTAATAATATAAAATAGAGTTTGTATTTTGTGATTATCCTGTACTGTCCACAACTGAAAAGCATGCTAAGAGGATTATTTGGTTAATCTAATAGTAAACATATGAGTAAAATTGGAACAGAGTCTTAATGCATGTTCCTGAAACAGCTTCAAATTTCATAATTCATCTTATATATCAACAGTTTTTTTTCTGTATTTCAGTTGTGCAAAATCTGGAGTCTAAACTCTAAATAGCTTTTTGAAGAATAGAGAATGTTTGCTATGCTCTGTGCGAGCGTAGGGAACTGTATATATGTGGCAAAGCAAGTCTATCTTACATGGCTGAATGTTAATTTCTTTGAAGGTATACCTGTACTGATATGCTGGCAGTTTTGACTTCAAAAGTAGAAAAGCATTTTTCTACGTTTGAAAATAAAATAACAGAAGCCTGAATTGTCATAAGTGAACAAAGAGGAGATACAAAATCTAGGTAACATATCAGTGAAATCATTGCGGTATTTTTTGTTGTTACTGTTGTTTGTATTTGTTTTTGTTTTTAAAACAGGGTCAAAGAGGCTTAGTTCAATTGTCTTTCATAAATAGGTTGATGACTTATTTCAAAGCTTTACACCAGAGACATTAGGATAGTGCATATACTTTATTCACTTTATAGAATGTTGATAGATGAATAAACTAAAACTGTCTATAGACTTTATATTATTGTTTAAATGCATATGACACAAGTGAGAGCATGTTGCAAAACAGGAGCAATGTAACATGAATGTGGTTTATCTTCACAATAATGTGTGAAGATAAATTTACAGAATGCGACTCTTGTTATTGTAAATTGTCACCTCTTTGTGGTATTTTAATTTTCTATTTCTCTGCAGATGCTTCATTCTTTTTAAAATTAAATTTAGCTGCAATAAAATATTTTTATCTTTCAAATTAAAATATAACGGCCTTGTGCCACATTCCCTTTCCTTCTTCCAACTCTTTTCATGCACTGCTCTCCTTGTTTCCAATCCAATATGTGACCTCTATTTCTTCAACTGACTGAACAATCCAGATATAAGTGTATATAAAGTCCTAAACGTATATGTCACAAAACAAAATTAGTAGAAGCCATTTCTCTTTAGTGAGGGAAATGCAATCAATTTATTCAGTGTTGTTTCCCCACACTTCATCTCATGTTTAACCATTATCAGCACTGAATTATAACTCCCTATCCCTTCCTCCTCCCATCTCCTCAACCACTGCTGTATTATTTCTATGAATATGACTAGTCTAAGTACTTCATAAATGTGAGATAATAATATATATGTACCTTCATCATGGTCTGATTTAACAACCTGGTATAATTTATTCATTTCACCTATTAATTATATTCCTTCTTGAAATGGAATATATTGCTCATCTATTTCCTTACTATTCCCACTTGGAAATAAACCTTTGTGTGTGTGTATGTGTGTGTGTGTGTGTTGTACAGTGTTTTATTTATTTGTCTGCTGATGAGGAAATGAGATATTACCATTTTTGACTATTGTGAATAATTCAGCTTTCAACATCAGTTCAATATTAATTATGGTTTATTTTTAAATTATTTTATGTTTTCATATAAATTGTTAGGCAATTATGAAATATAGAACTCACACTCAGATATTTATTCTTTAAGTATTAATGGAAATGTCTTTGCTTATTAGAATGGATAAAAATTTTATGATAATTTAAGAATAAAATTTGCATGAATCTTAAAAAAATGGCACCACCTATTTCTGACTATTTTATAGATTTCATTTGAATTGTCTTAAAAACTTCTGTGTTCAATTGATTCCATAGCTTTAAAATATTAAATTTAATTGTTAAAAAGTTCCAGATCCGTTAGTAATGCACAGAAAAAGAAAGACAATGAATTTCCTCATAGTAGTGTGTATAGAAAGAAGGTGCAGCTTTCATAACTGTGCACAATGAAAATATAATTCTCCCAGTCATCAAATGGGAATTCCCCTTTGGGTCATTAGAGGTGAAGGCCTTCGGGAGATTCACTCAGATCTTTTACATGAAGCCATGGCATTTAAAATTATGTACAGAAACTAATGCCAAGACTATCCTGAATTTATTTAGTGTTTATGTATTAGGTAAGTTTCTTTATACTATATTTTTGTTTAAGCATAGACACTCCCTATATGTTAGATATTAGATGTTTTACAGTTATCATAAAATATATTGAATAATTCACCCGAAGTCATATAGTTACTTATGGAGACTGAGAATCCGAACCAGAATTTGGATCTGAATATTTCAACAGTTCCAGGTCCTATTTCCCATAAAGGCAAAGCAAAATTGTCCACAACCATGTATGACACAGGAAACCCACATTTTTTGATCATTGCATATCTTGATTTTTTTTCATAAAGTTCATTCTTGCTTGCAGACTTTAGAGATAACATTTTTCTATGTTTCAAGGAAACTGAATACTAAAACACATAATATTGAAAGAAGTAATATTTAGGATATGAAATCCAATGATCTGATTTAATTTTTAATTGGAGCACATGTCTTAGATATATTATTTCCATGATTATTGTCCTATATTTGAGGAGAACTATTATTTTCAAAGTATAGCACTCTTTATATAATGATTTAAATATAAAGGTACAAGCTTTCCTTGTGTTTTTCAAAAGTGTCTGGATTCAAATAGAAATTTCATCATTTATACTTGAAGAAAACTGCTGTTTAAAAGTATTTCTAGTGCTTTATTTATCAGGTTAACATATTTAAAATATCCATTAATGATTATTTGTTAAGTACTTAAGACACTGGAAGTATTAACAATGTTTTTAAGATGTTTATTTATTAAAGCCTAATGTAGATTCAGAAAAAAATGTGTAACTTGAGAGAACAAAATAAGTACAGAAATATCAACGTGCAGTCTTTGTGAGAGCTTGTCCAGAGAAAACCACTTTGGGGGAATCAGGGGAAACTTTTAGCCTGAATTTTGTGAAAATCAAGTGGAATGGAGTGAGAGGAGAATACAATCACTAATTTTCTGAGGTGTTGCATGTGTAAACAGTGTGAAGATACTCAGAAAATCACCATAGTCTTTCTCACTTAGTGGGGGAATTTGTGAGCCTATTCATGTCCATTCTGTGATTTTCCTAGTTTGTTTACATATAGTTCTCATGTATATAGTCATATCAACTATGAGTTCATGTTTGTAGTGACACTATCATGGCTGCCTAATACAATTTCACTGCAAATTTTCACTAGTTCTGACTTGTATAAATTCCTGCCCCCTTTCTGCAAAAAAACATTTATCCTGTGAATAGATGGTTGATATAATAATGATACTAATAGTAATAATAAAAATATACAATATATTACATATGGTACCCCAATTAGAGCAAGACTCTACAATTTCAAATTTTCTGAAGGCCCACCAGTTATGTGGCTTTGTGTGAATTTTTATCGACTGCAGAAAGAAGTCTACTGAGGTTTGAGATACGTACGAATGTATCGATAAAAAGATAAAAAAAAAATCTTTGAGACACGTTGATACAAGCAGAGTTTTTGTCATGGAACTTGAGATCACTTCAAATTCAGGATCTGCTCTGTCTGCAGACTCTGACATCTAAGTGAGTTCAGCACACTCAGAAGAGCATATGGAAAAGAGGAACAATGTGACTGAATTTATCCTCTTGGGCCTCACCCAGAATCCAGAAGGCCAAGAGGTTCTGTTTGTCACATTCTTGCTCATCTACATTGTGACAGTAATGGGCAATCTGCTCATCATGGTGACCATCATGGCTAGCCAGTCCCTTGGCTCCCCTGTGTACTTCTTTCTGGCTTATTTATCATTTATAGATACTGTCTATTCTACTGCCATTGCTCCCAAAATGATTTTTGACTTACTCTATCAAACAAAGACCATCTCTTTTTTTTTTATTAGATATTTTCTTTATTTACATTTCAAATGCTATCCTGAAAGTTCCCTATACCCTTCCCCCCGCCCCTGCTCCCCTACCCACCCACTCCCACTTCTTGGCCCTGGCATTCCCATGTTCTGGGTCATATAAAGTTTGCAAGACCAAGGGGCCTCTCTTCCCAATGATGGCCGATTAGGCCATCTT
>NC_034592.1:74461634-74463568 GCF_900095145.1 Mus pahari | reverse complement strand
CTCTAGCTCTTCCATTGGGGGCCCTGTGTTCCATCCAATAGCTGACTGTGAGCATCCACTTCTGTGTTTGCCAGGCACTGGCATAGCCTCATAAGAGACAGCTATATCAGTGTCCTGTCAGCAAAATCCTGCTGGCATATGCAATAGTTTCTGCATTTGGTGGCTGATTAGGGAATGGATCCCTGGGTAGTGTAGTCTCTGGATGGTCCATCCTTCCATATCAGCTCCACACTTTGTCTCTGTAACTCCTTCCACGGGTATTTTGTTCCCTATTCTAAGGAGGAATGAAGTATCCACACACTGGTCTTCATTTTTCTTGCTTTTCATGTTTTGTGAATTGTATCCTGGGTATTCTAAGTTTGTGGAATAATACCCAGTTATCAGTTGGTACATATCATGTGAGTTCCTTTGTGATTGGGTTACCTCACTCACAGTGATATCCTCCAGATCCATCCATTTGCCTAAGAATTTCATAAATTCTTTCTTTTAATAGCTGAGTAGTACTCCATTGTGTAAATGTACCACATTTTCTGTAATCATTCCTCTGTTGAGGGACATCTGGGTTCTTGCCAGCTTCTGGCTATTATAAATTAGGCTGCTATGAACATAGTAGAGAACGTGTCCTTATTACCAGTTGGAACATATTCTGGGTATATGCCCAGAAGAGGTATTGCTGGATCTTTTGGTAATACTATGTCCAATTTTTTTAGAAACTTCTAGACTGATTTCCAGAGTGGTTGTACAGTCTTGTAATCCCACAAGAAATGGAAGAGTGTTCCTCTTTCTCCACATTCTCACCAGCATCTGTTGTTATTTGAATTTTTGATCTTAGCCATTCTGACTGGTATGAGGTGGTGAAAGGTCTTGATAGAACAAAAGAAGTCCTAAAAGGCCCTAGCCTGGTGAGATGGACCCCACTGTTGGCAGAAAGTAAAAGTTTAACTTGCCCTATTGATTCAGAAAATATTTGAAAATAATAGTGTGACCTCCTAGAAACCGTGTGTTTGCCCATGTTCTGACCTTTCTTTGAACCCATGTATTTGCCAACTGTTGCCGCCTGCTACCACGTGGAAAGGATTTCTGGAATCCAACTTCTTGAGTTCTTTGTATATATTGTATATTAGTCCCCAATCAGATTTAAGATTGGTAAAAATCCTTTCCCAATCTGTTGGTGGCCTTTTTGTCTTATTGACAGTGTGTTTTGCCTTACAGAAGCGTTACAATTTTCTGTGGTCCCATTTGTCAATTCTTAATCTAACAGCACAAGCCATTGCTGTTCTGTTCAGGAAATTTTCCCCTGTGTCCATATCTAAGAGGCTTTTCCACAGTTTCTCCTCAATAAGTTTCAGGGTCTCTGGTTTTATGTGGAGTTCTTTGATCCACTTAGACTTGATCTTTGTACAAGGAATTAAGAATGGATCAATTAGAATTCTTCTACATGATAACTGCCAGTTGTGCAGGCACCATTTGTTGAAAATGCTGTCTTTTTTCCTCTGGATTGTCCTTTATCAAAGATCAAGTGACCATAGGTGTGTGAATTCATTTCTGGGTCTTCAATTCTATTCCATTGATCTACCTGTCTGTTGCTGTACCATGCAGTTTTTTTTTTTTTATCACAATTGCTCTGTAGTACAGCTTGAGGTAAGGCAGGGTGATTCCACCAGAGGTTCTATTATTGTTGAGAATAGTTTGCTATCCTAGGTTTTTTTTGTTATTCCAAATGAATTTGCAAATTTCCCTTTCTAACTCATTGAAGAATTGAGTTGGAATTTTGATGGGGATTGAATTGAATCTGTAGATTGCTTTTGGCAAGATAGCCATTTTTACGATATTAATCCTGCCAATTAATGAGCATGGGAGATCTTACCATCTTCTGAGATCTTAGATTTCTTTCTTCAGAGACTTGAATTTCTTATCATACAGATCTTTCACTT
>NC_034592.1:74437373-74458851 GCF_900095145.1 Mus pahari | reverse complement strand
AAGGCCTGGGCCAAGTAGTGGGAGTGGGTGGGTAGGGGAACAGAGGTGGGGGGAGGGGTATGGGAAACTTTCGGGATAGCATTTGAAATGTAAATAAAATAATAATAATAATAAAAAAAAGAAATAAAAATATAAGTAGAAAAAAAAAGAAAAGTTTTATATATAATTTTGTTCTGAATATGTATTATAAAAAGTTTAATGAAACTACTTGACATTTTTACCTTATCTTTTGTGCGTTTCCTATTTCAAAAAGAGAAAAACATATTTATGTTATGTGCTATGATATATTTCAAAACACAATATATTTTGGGAGAATTAGTTCTCTTAAGTACAAGGATCAAATACAATAAATTTCTATTTTGAGATTCAAATATATTTTTATAATATCTAAAGAAATCATTTGATTAACATATGAATGAGTACTTTCAATATTTGTCCTATGACTTTTCATTTAACATTATAATCTTTAGCTGAGTCAGTTTTCCTTCAAAGTACATTTTTTTCTATTGCTGAATATAATTTGCTGTGTACTTGTATAATAATTTTTCATTATTCATTTCTCTGTTGATAGATGTCTTGGTCAATTACATCTCTTAGCTGCTGATTCTGTTATTTAGCCACTTTGAATGATGATGTGGTAAATACTCAAGTGCGAAGATGTCTGGTATGTGTTGACTGGCATCATTGCTTTGGGTAAACACACAGGAGTTATATATGGCATGTTAGTTCTAGTTACAGATTTTTGAACAACTTCCACATACTGATTTCAATAGTTCCTATGTTAATCTACATACCTCTTAGCAGTGTAAAAGGGTTCTCTTTTGTCTACATCTGACTCAGCATTTGTTAGCTGTTTTTTGTTTGTTTGTTTGTGTGTTTGTTTTTTATCTAATTTTGGGGATTAAAGGCGTGTGCCACCATACCCTGCGCAATTTAATTTACTTTTATTACTTTTTTTTTTTTTTTTTACAGTGCAATCATTATGGCCTCCTGGTCCTCACTCCCACAGTTCCTCATCCCATTCTTCCTCCTCCCTGTCTCCAAGAGGGTGTTCCTCCTTGCCAGTTGCCAGCCCTCCTCACTCCCTGGGGCCTCAAGTCTCTCCATGGTTAGGCTCATCTTCTCCCACTGAGGCCAGACCTGGCAGTCCTGTGTATGTGTCAGGGGCCTTCGACCAACTTTTGTATGCCGCCTGCTTGGTGGCTCAGTGAGAGATCTCAGGGTTCAGGTTAGTTGAGACTGCTGGTCTTCCTATGGGGTCACCCTCCTCCTCAGCTTCTTCTAGACTTTCCATAATTCAACCACACCCAAATTCAGTCCAATGGTTGGGTATAAGTTGCTGCATCTGTCTTAGCTGCTTGTTGGGCCTCTTGCAGAATAGCCATGCTAACCTCCTGTCATTAAGCAAACCATAACATCAGTAATAGTGTCAGACCTTGGAGCCTCCCCTTGAGATGAATTCTAAGCTGGGCCTCTCACTCACTGACCTCCTTTCTCTCAGTCTCTTCTCCATATTTTGTCCCTGAAGTTCTGGGTCAGAGTTTTTGACTATGAGATGAAAATCCTATCCCTCCACTTGACGCCCTGTCTTTTTATTTAGTGGAGATGAACTCTTCAAGTACCCTCTCCCCACTACTGGATTTTCATCTAAGGTCCCTTTCTTTGAGTCTTGAGAGTCTCTCATCTCCCAGGCCTCTTTTACTTTCTAGAGAGTTCTCCACCTCCCATCCCTAAGACTGCATATTTCCATTCATTCTCCGGACTATCAGGACTTCTCTGTTTCCCCTCTAATACCTGATCATATGCCCCCTTTCCCCTTCCTCCTCCTCTCTCCCAACCCAATCCCTCCCTCCCTCTGCCTCCAGTAATTGCATTCTTCTCTCTCCCAAGTGGGATTGAAGCATCTTCATTTGGGCTCTTCTGCTTCTTAACTTTCTTGAGTTCTGTGGATTGTATCCTGGCTATTCTATAGCTTTTTGGCTAATATCCACTTATTAGTGAGTACACAACACGCATGTCCTTTGGAGTCTGAGTTACCTCATTCAGAATATTTTCTAGTTCCATCCATTTGCCTGCAAAACTCATGAGGTCCTTGTTCTTAATAGCTAAATAGTATTCCATGTTGTAAATGAACCACATTTTCTGTATCCATTCATAAGAGTACATGTGGATTGTTTCCAGCTTTTGGCTATCCCAGATAAGACTGCTATTAACATAGTGGATCATGTGCCCCTATGGTATGATGTGGCATTTTTTGGATATATGCCCAAGAGTGATATAGCTGGGTCTTCAGGGAGATCTATTTCCTATTTTCTAAGGAACCTCCAGATTGATTTCCAGAGTGCCTGTACCAGTTTGCACTCCCACCAGCAATGGAGGAGTGTTCCTCTTTCTACACATTCTTGCTAACATGTGCTGTCACCTGAGTTTTTAATCTTAGTCTTTCTGATTGGTGTAAGGTAGAATCTCAGGGTCTTTTTGATTTACATTTCCCTGATGACTAAGGACTTTAACCATTTCCTTAAGTGCTTCTCAGCCATTCCAGATTCTTCTGTTGTGAATCCTCTGTTTAGCTCTGTACCCTATTTTTTGGTTAGGTTGTTTGGTTTTTTGGAGATTAGTCTCCCGAGTTATTTATATGTTTTAGATATTAGCCCTTTATCAGATGTGGGGATTGTGAAGATTTTTCCCAATATGTATGTTGTCAATTTGTCTTATTGACTATGTCCTTTGTCTTATAGAAGGTTTTCAGTTTCATGAGGTCTCATTTATCAATTCCTGATCTTAGAACCAGCACCATTGGAGTTCTGTTTAGGAAATGTCTCCCAGCCCCACCCAACCCCATGTCAATGAGTTCCAGACTCTTTCTCACATTCTATTCTATTAGATTCAGTGCAAGTGGTTTTATGTGGGAGTCCTTAATTCACTTGGACTTGAGTTTTGTTCAATGTGACAAATATGGATACATTTTCATTTTTCTGCATACACACTGTCAGTTAGACTAGCACTATTTATTGAAGATGCTTTCTTTTTTCCATTGTATATTTTTGGCTTCTTTGTTAATGATCTAGTGTCCATAAGTGTGTGGATTTATTTCTGGGTCTTCAATTTAATTCTATTGATCACCCAGTCTATCTCTGTACCAATACCATGCAGTTTTTTTTTTTTAAATCACTATTGCTCTGTAGCACAGCTTGAGGTAGGTGATAGAGATTCCTCCAGAAGTTGTATTATTCTTAAGAAGAGAACCAAATAACCCTGTTAAAAAATGGGGAACAGAGCTAAACAGAGAATTCTCAACTGAGGAAACTTAAATATCCAAGAAGCACCTAAATAAATGTTCAAAACCCTTAGTCATCACGGAAATGCAAGTCAAAACAAAACCCAAGATTCCATCTCACACCAGTCAGAATGGCTAAGATAAAAAAATTGGGTGACAGCAGATGCTGGCGAGGATGTGTAGAAAGAAGACTTCTCCTTTGCTGGGGGGATTGCAAGCTGGCACAACCACTCTGAAAATCAGTCTGGTGGTTTCTCAGATATCATTGAGTAAAGAGTTAAATCAGTTTCCATGTGTATGTGGGCTTCCTGTAGTTTTTGCTGTTATTGAAGACCAATCTTAGGCTGTGGTGATCTGATAGGATGCATGATATTATTTCAATCTTTTTGTATCAGTAGAGGGTTGTTTTGTGACCAATTATATGATCATTTTTGGAGAAGATATGAGGTGCTGAGACGAAGGTGTATTCTTTTGTTTTAAGGTGAAATGTTCTGTAGATATCTGTTAAATCCATTTGTTTCATAGTCTCTAGTAGTTTCATTGTTTCTCTCTTTAGTTTCTGTTTGAATTACCTGTCTATTGGTGAGTGTGAGGTGTTGAACTCTCCCACTATTATTGTGTGGGGTTCAATGTGTGTTTTGAGTTTGAGTAAAGTTTCTTTTGTGAATGTGGATTCCTTTGCATATAGGGCATAAATTTCAGAATTGGGACTTTCTCTTAGTGTACCTTTCCATTGATGAGTATTAAGTGCCCTTCTCCATCTTGCTTCATAACTTTTGGGTTAAAAACTATTTTGTTGTATATTAAAATGGCTACTCCTGCATGTTTCTTGGGACCATTTTCTTAGAAGCCCCCCCCCCTTTTTTTCAGCCTTTATACTGTATGTCTTTGAGGTGTATTTCTTGTATGCTGGAAAATGCTGGATCCTGCTTGACTATTCAGTCCGTTAGCTTATATCCTTTTACTGGAAGATTGAGTTCATTGATATTGAAAGATATTAAAGAAGGGTGATTGGTGTCTCCTGTTATGTTTTTTGTTGTAGGTTGCATTATGTGTATGTGATTCTCTCCTTTTGGTCTTGTGACATGAATGATTTCTTGTTTTTTCTTTGGTGTAGATACCCTCCTTGTGTTGGAGTTTTTCTTCCAGAATCCTCTGTAGGGATTGATTTTTAAATTCATACTGTTTAAATTTGGTTTTGTCCTGGAATATTTTGTTTTCTCCAACTATAATGACTGAGAGTTTTGCAGAGGATAGTAACCTGGGCTGGCATTTGTGTTCCCTTAGGGTCTGGATAACCTCTATCCAGGCTCTTCTGGCTTTTAGGGTCTCTGTTGAGAAGTGTGGTGTAATTCTGACAGGTCTGCCTTTATATATTATTTGGCTTTTTTCCTTTAGAGCTTTTAATATCCTTTCATTATTGTGTGCATTTAGTGTTTTGATTATTTTGTGACAAGAAGAATTTCTTTTCTGGTGAAATCTACTTGATGTGTTTTATATATATATATTGTGTCTTTTTGTATATTTAGCCATCTTTTTCTTTAGGTTGGAGAAGATTTCTTATATGGTTTTGTTGAAGAAGTTTTCTGGTCCCCTGAAATGAGAATCTTCATTCTCTTCTATTCCTATTATTCTTTGGTTTGATCTTTTCATTGTGTCCTGGATTTCCTGGATGTTTTGGGTTAGGAATTTTTATGTTTTATATTTTCTTTGACCTTTGTGTCCATATTTTCTAAGGTATCTTCTGTCACTGAGATTCCCTCTTCTATTTCTTGTATTCTGTTGTTGATGCTTGCATCTATAGCTCCTAACCTCTTTCCTAGGTTTTCCATTTCCAGGGTTGCCTCCATTTGCGTTTTTCTTTATTGTTTCTACTTCTATTTTCAGGTCTTGGACTGCCTTCTTCAATTCCTTCACCAGTTTGATCTTGTTTTCCTGTAATTTTTAAAGGGATTTATTTGTTTCCTCTTTAAGGGCTTCTACTGGTTTACTTATATTTTCCTGTATTTCTTTCATTGAGTTTTTTTATATCCCCTTAAAGGACTCTATTATCTTCATGAGATAGGATTTTATGTCAGATTCATGTTTTTCAGGTGTGTTGGTCTATTTAGTGCTTGCTGTGGTAGGAGGAGTGGGTTCTGATGGTGCCAAAGTATATTGGCTTCTGTTGCTTATGGTCTTATGCTTGTCTCAGGATGTCTAGTTATTTCTGGTGTTAACTTGCCTCCGTGTCTCTATCTGAAGGCTGCCTCCTCTGTTCTTGTGTTGCTGCAAGTCTCCTGGGAGATCTGTGGCCCTGGCTATAGCAAATCTGGGAGGCCTTCAGACTGTAGGGTCTTCAGTGGGGCAGACAAGCTGGAGATCTACCCTTGGCACAAGGTACAGGCCAGAAGGGAGGTGGAGTTTGAATGGAGGGGATTAGTCTCATGTGGGCTGGGCTCCTTACATGTCCCAGATTCTGTGGTTATTTGGAATGGTCCCTTACCTGTTGCCATAGGTGCTGCCAATCTCTTGGGAAGTCTTCAGATTCTGGTGTCTTCACAGGGGCAGACACACTGACGGCCTGCTCTGGAGGAAGGTGTAGGCTGGAAGGGCTTGTTAGTTGTTTTTTAAATAAGGACATTACTATTGTGTTGAGATGAATTTTCAGTGTATTTGCTATTTGTATTTCTGTTAGTCAATAATGTTCAACATAATTCTATACATTTACTGGTCATTTCTTTATATTTTGAAATCTATTTAGTTCAGTAAAGCATTGAATGTTTAAGATGTTTAACTTCTTCGTATTTGAGATTATTTAGTTACTTATATGTAGCTATTAATTCTACACATCTACCAGATGTGTTACTAGCAAAGATTTTCATTCATTTGTTTTTTTTTTTTTTGTAGAAATAACTGAGGTTTTAACCTATGTACTTAATTATTGTTTATAGCCTATATTAGGGTGACACTCATAGTTTCTATTACTATTTTGTTCAGTTTTTTTTTTTATCATGAAGTGAATCTACAAAATATGATTTATATACCTGGATCTTTATGCTATAATTACTTGTTGAATTTTTTCACATTGAACTATTCTTTTAGCTGTTTCTTTTTCTTCTTCTTCTTCTTTTTTTTTTAAAAAAAACTTTTCAGAAATTGTAAATTTACTTATTTACATTTCAAATGTTATCCCATTTCCCAGTTTCCCTTCTGCAAATTCCCTATCCCATTCCATTTTTACCCTGCTTCTATGAGGGTGCTCATCCATCCATCCACCTTACTGGTGCCTTACTGCTCTAGAATTCATCTACACTGGAGCATCAAGCCTTCACAGGACTAAGGGCCTCTCTTCCCACTGATGCCATATAAGGCCCCTTCTGCTCCTTCAGTCCTTCCCCTAGCTGCTCCATTGGGGTCCCTGTGCTCAGTCAGATGGTTGACTACAAGCTTCTGCATATGTATTGGTCAGGATTTGGCAATGCCTTTCAGGAGACAGCTGTATTAGGCGCCTGTCAGCAAGTATTTCTTGGCATCAGCAATAGTGTCTGGGTTTGGTGTCTGCATGTGGAATGGATCTCCAGGTAGGGCAGTCTCTGCATGGCCTTTCCTTTAGTTTTTGCTCCACTCTTTGTCCCCGTATTCCCTTTAGACAGGAGCAATCAATCCTGGGTTAGAATTCTGGAGATGGGTGGGTGGCCACATTCCTCACCAGGGGGCATTAATAATCTCTGGAAATGGTCTCAACAGATTTTCCCTCCCCTTCGTGGGGTATTTCAACTAATGTCATTCCCCTGGGGTTGTGGGAGGCTCTTGCTTTACTGGCATCTGAGACTTTCTGGTTGCTACCCCCAGTTCCCTATCCCCCATTGCTGCACATCTCTGTTCAATTTCCTGACCCTCTGTTCATCTCCTCCATCTCCTCCCATACCTGATTGTGCCCCTCTTTTCTACTTCCCAAGTCCCTCCTATCCCCTATTTCCCTTGATTATTTTGTTCTCCTTTCTAGGTAGGACTGAAGCATCCACTTTTTGGTTTTCCCTCCCCTTGAGATTCATATGGTCCATGAGTTGTATCATGGATATTCCATATTCTTTGCCTAATATCTACATATCAGTGAGTATATGCCATGTGTGGCCTTTTGTGACTGAGTTATCTCACTCAGGAAGATATTTTCTAGATCTATCCATTTGCCTGTGAATTTCATGAAGTCATTTTTTTTTTTAAAAAATAGCTGAGTAGTATTCAATTGTGTAAATGTACCACATTTTCTGTATCCTTTCATCTATCGACGGTCATCTAAGTTGTTTCCAGCTTCTGGCTATTATAAATATGGCTGCTATGAACATAGTGGAGCTTGTGTCCTTATTATATATTGGAGCATCGTCTCGGTATATGCCCAGGAGTGATATAGCTGGGTCCTCAGGTAGTACTATGTCCAATTTTCTGAGGAACCACCAGATTGATTTCTAGAGTGGTTGTACCAGCTTGCAATCCCACCAGCAATGGAGGAATGTTCCTCTTTCTCCACATCCATACCCAGCATATGCTGTCACCTGAGTTTTTGACCTTAGCCATTCTGACTGGTGTGAAGTAGAATCTCAGGGTCCTTCTGACTTGCATTTCTCTAATGATTAAAGATGTTGACCATTTCTTTAGGCACTTCTTGACCATTCAAAATTCCTCAGTTGAGAATTCCCTGTTTTGCTCTGTTCCCCATGTTTTGTTTGTTTGTTTATTGTTTGTTTGTTTTGTTTTTTGAGACAGGCTTTCTCTGTATAGCCCTGGCTGTCCTGGAACTCACTTTGTAGACCAGGCTGGCCTCGAACTCAGAAATCTGTCTGCCTCTACCTCCTGAGTGCTGGGATTAAAGGCATACACCACCATACCTGGCTATTCCCCCCCCCTTTTTTTTTTTTTTTGAAGAATTGAGTTGGAATTGTAGTTAGTTCTTGAAATAAGTCAACTTGTTATTGATGAATCTTTATGTGTCTTTCAGTGCTTCATTATGCACTTTTATATTTATCAAGTATTATATAATTATCAGGAACTTGGCTTATACTTTTATGTTGGGTCTTCATTAGTATTTGTTTCCAAAATAATACTGATGTCATAAAGTGATTTTAATAGTTCTCCTGAGATTTATTCCAAATAGGATGGTCTGGGATTATTAGAGTTACTTCTTCACTACATATATATATATATATATATATATATATATATATATATATATGTGTGTGTGTGTGTGTCAACACTAGACATAAATATACTGATTAAATTCCACAGAACAATAGTAATAACTCCAGTATCTCACTCTCATAAGATTGATCTATAGGCAAGTCTGTAGAGCATTTTCTTGATTAGTAGACAACTAATGCAGACAAACTCGAATAAACATGAAAATTGAATTATATAATAGATTAGATGAATTTAACTCACATCTATAAATTATTCAAACCAAATACTGCTAACTATATATTTTCCCTAGAACTCCTTGAAACATGCTCTAAACAAATGATATAAATTTTTGCTAAACATAAGAATACTGAAATACTTCCTTACATTTTGTTCAATGACAGTGGAATACAATTAGAAATGAACAGTTAAAACTAGAATACATATATAAAAAACAAAAAACTTGAGGAAGATATTATTGTATTGAATAGCTTACTGAAGAAATTATGAACAAAACTAAAAATTCCTACGGCTGTCCTATAGTAAATATAGTAAATATAGTATGTATGTGATGGTCCAAACTATTAAGTTTGAATAAGACATCTTTGAGTTCATTATTCCTACAGAATTTCCTAATGTATTGCTTTGGTGAAGCTATGTTCATGTGAGATTTTTCTCTATGGTCAGTCCAATTTTCATTATTATTTACATATTACTCCATGGCCCCAAAATTAATTACATGCAAATCTACCATCAATATTTTCTTTGAATCCAAGCTCATAAAGTTTTGGAAAATTCTTGCTTACTTCTCAGTTCTTAGGATGACATCATGAGCTGAAATATGGTTTGGTTTCCTTCTTATTGTAGGTTTGTATGGGCATATACTACATGTATGTTCTTTATTTAAAAGTACTAAAATGTAGCTCATAGGTGCATAGAGTAGAGGTCGAGCATTTTCACTATCACATTGGAATTCCAGGTCATACATGCCTCAATTTAAAAAAATGCCTCCATAAAATTGATCTATAGGCAAGTCTGTAGAGCATTTTCTTGATTAGTTTATGGGAAATTGCACAATCCATTGTAGGTAGTGCCATCCTTGGAATGGTGGTCTTTCATTCCATAAGGAACATGCCATGAAAAGTACATCAATAACCACCTATCATTCTTGACTTTGTCATAAGCTCTTACCTCCAGGTTCTTGCACTGTTTGAGTTACTGCACTGACTTCCCTCGGTGATAAACTGTTGCGCAGAAGTATAAGCTGAACAAAACTCTTTCCTCCCCACGTTACTTTGGTCATGATGTTTCATCACCGCAATAGTAACTGCAATACCGAAGTGTTGCCAGACTGTCTTCTAGTATTTATGTTCATATCCATTGATTAATGCCACTTAGAGCTTTGATTGGAGAAGCTTTCTATTATTGCAAGTAGCTGTTGGTTAAAAGAATTATAACCAGTCAAAGTGCTGAGAATAAGTTACAGTGAGTAATCAGTAAGATATGGGTCTTCTATATCAATATCATCCTACAAGTATCAAGGCACATTATGGAAGATTGCACAAAGAGAATGTAAGGCTCTGAGGATGGAGAGGAATTCTGTGACTCAACATGGCATATTACGTTAAATTACTGAATATGAGAATCCAAAGAAATTATGTTTATTTTAACAATTATTTTAGTGCATAATATTAAACCAATGATAGTGTGGAAAAGAGAGTAAATATTTAGCTGAATCTCTTCATCTATGAGTAAAATCTCGTGAAAATTCTACATCTACTTTGGAATGACAAATAGTGCTTTGTATAGAACTTGTTAAGGTGGACACATGATTACTATTTCATGAGTACAGCTCTGTGTTAAAGAGAAGACTCTATCTTGAAGAAGACATTCTGGTTATTTGGTTCGTACAATCTTACTCAACAGAGTTTTTGAAATATTCTCAAAAGAAAAGAGTGAAATAAATGAAATAAAAGAATACAATTAAGAGATGATGTAGAATCTTTTCAGAAAACATGTTTGTTTACCTCAGACCCTGAAGACTTTCTGAAAAAATTCTTAGCTTTGATACATAATTTCAAGAGAGGAGCAGATATAAAGTCAACATATCATTACAGTAGGAAGAGAGATGTCATCATAAGGGTTGGAGGAGGATATGAGATTTGGATATCATAAACATGCATTATATAGATGTGTGAAATTTAGAGAGAATAAGCTAAGTTTAAAAACATGAATCTCAAATCCTGACACTTGGCTCTTAGAATTAATGTGACTACTCTTGAGTACATTACTGGTAATACTCTATTTCCCTTGATTTTTAACACTTTTATTGTGTGGTTTCTTCTAGCTTCCATCACTTTCTTGTCTAGGTAATGTTCATTTCCGTGGCAGGACTTTTGCTGTCCAATTACATTAAAATGTTAGTGCAGCAGGAGGCCTGTGATTAAATGGGGGTGGAGCGAAGAGTTGCAGGGACAGTGCGACTCAGGGGAGAGGGAAAGCCAAGATGGAGGCGACCCGATAGGAAGAAGATCCTGATCCCATGTTGTTTTAAATAGCCACAGGTAGCTATGATATCATGAAGGATAGAATAATTCGGAAAATTTGTCTAATCTAGGCGGATAGCTTTTATCATTATCAATTGGTTCTGAAATTATTGTATGAGCATCTTGTGAATTGAGAATTTATTGGTATATAAATCTGACTTGTTAATTATAAGTACCTAGAGTTTTGTTCAACTGGGTTCCTGGATATTGTGTTGGCTGACCATGGGGTGGATGGACATTGAGTGGGTCTGGAGTGGCTGCGAAGGGAACTTGGGAGCTATGGCCCACCAGAGAATTGGTGGGCAGAGAGTAGCTAGATGAGGCATGGGAACTTAGTGGTTCTTTTAAATATTTCCCACACACATTTCTATAAAAGTAATTAAAATTCTACAAATAACCCCAGTGTCTTTGATGTACTGAATCTATTATTAATGTGTATTGTATACTTGATTTGTTATATTGTATAGGCTTTAGAGTACATATAAACAGATTTAAATTTATGGAGCTAAGCTTCCATGTCATTTAAATGACATGTGATGATTAAGGGTCAAATGTTTTTGAATTTATATTATTGTATCACATTTCAATAAAGTTGGATTGGACATGTGAGTATTATCTCATCTAAACTATATTAAAACTTTTAGTAAGTGATAAGCAATGGTATATATATATATATATATATATATATATATATATATATATATATATATATCATATCTGTCCTATAGTAAGCCTTGAACTTTTTTTTTTCATGTCAGTACATTCTAGATTGAAAATTTCAATTCCATGTCGATTGAGAATTTGGTTTTTATACAACCTAACATTTTTAGTTTTGATGGATAATTTGTTATTTATCATTGGGTTTCTAATTTATTCCGTTTGATTTTGTGGATATGTCTTCCCAGGTACTTCTCTGAACATACATACTGCATTGGAAGGAGTATGCAGAAGACACCAGTTCTCTGGGGCATGGATCCTTGGATAATTTTATTTGGAACAAGTGCTTTGGGGAGTGCTCGAACAATTCAGTGAAATATTTTGAGGTTCATCATTAAGATCCTTTTCCTTGTTGAAGCATTCTCTTTGGGAATTAATGTTGCTTCAAGATATAAACTAAAACCCATTACTTACAAGACATAAGTTACACTGGTGTAGACATGTAAATGCCACAGGAATGCAAACAAGTAGAATTTTAAGGTTATTAAGTTTTATGCATATTTGATTAAATATATTATAAAAGTCTTATTTTTGAGTAAATGAGTGAAGCTTTAATTTGCTTTTTCTTGACAAATTCTCAACAAGACTTCTTACATGAGATGGCACACCAAGTAATTCAACTTTACTTTTGAAGTCAAATATAGGTAAATCCACAATTTAAACTAAAATGCATTTAAATGGAAAGAATTTAGTTATATTTAATGCAAGTGAAAGGAGCTGTATATCTGTGTAAGATTTAAAGTCTCAGTAACTATGTGTGTTTTCATCCTGTTCTTGCCATTATTCCTGGATTGATATAGTCACTATATAATCTTACCTTCATTAAACTAAATTATGATTTTCAGGGATCAAAGGCAATATTGTAAATATCTAGGTCTGAAACAAGTGGCCAGAGAAGAAATTGAAAGCCTAGCTAACATATTTATGGGAAATCACTACTTACTTTGAATTAGTTGCACCACCCTTAAATATGCCTTTAAGTTATACCCAAAGAGTTTCGTGCCAGAGCCAATTTTATAGAGTAGTGGTAGAAAAAATACAATTGAAATAACATCTTCAAATATTGTGTTATGTTTTGAAATATGTTCTAAGATAGAGAAAACCTATGGTGAAGCATAACAAGTACCTCAGCATGCATATATTTATATTAATATTTCATATTATAAACTGTATATTTTTATTGAATACCATAAAACATTGCAATGAATCGTCACTGTACATATGGTATTTTAAAATGCCTAGATGCTCTGTAGATGCTTCATTATTTTTGATTTTGGTAAAATATACCATAGACTGTCATGCAACCATCAGTGTTACACTTTGTGAATATGCACATATTTTAAAATAATTTCTATTACGTTTATCATGGATAGAGTAAATTTGCATTTATCTTTTTCTCATTTACATTTCTAAGGAAGTTTGACATCCAGTTAATTTAAGATGAGCATTTAATGAATAATCAAATTGTTCTTAAAACAACTGCTGTTATCTATGTATTTAGACAGCTCATACTGTGTAATCAGAAAGGCTATATCTAAACATTGGCACAAAATTTTCTGACTTATAGTAGATCTTTTACTTCATATAAGTATGCAAACATATTCTTAACATAATGTTATATTTTCACTCTATTCTTTTACAGATGAAACACCCAAGTATCTGGCAGAAAGAACCCTGAACATTCACTATTATTGTAGTATAAAGGAGTTTTTGAAAATTAATCGGACAATAGGGGAAGAAATTCAAACTATGTGAGTAACCAAGCATGGGAGAATTGGTGAGAAAATTACCACATTGTAGCACAAAATGGAATAATTTCAAAATCAGTTGCTCTGTCTGCAGGCTCTGACATCTAAGTGAGTTCAGCACTCTCAGAAGAGCATATGGAAAAGAGGAACAATGTGACTGAATTTATCCTCCTGGGCCTCACTCAGAATCCAGAGGGCCAAAAGGTTCTGTTTGTCACATTCTTGCTCATCTACATTGTGACAGTAATGGGCAATCTGCTCATCATGGTGACCATCATGGCTAGCCAGTCCCTTGGCTCCCCTATGTACTTCTTTCTGGCTTATTTATCATTTATAGATACTGTCTATTCTACTGCCATTGCTCCCAAAATGATTATTGACTTGCTCTATGAAACAAAGACCATCTCCTTCCGGGCTTGTATGACTCAAGTTTTTATAGATCATTTATTTGCTGGAGCTGAGGTCATTCTTCTGGTGGTGATGGCTTATGACCGTTACGTGGCCATCTGTAAACCTCTTCATTATTTGACCATCATGAACCGGCGGGTGTGTGTTCTCATGCTGCTGGGGGCCTGGATTGGTGGCTTTCTTCATTCATTAATTCAATTTATCTTTATTTATCAGCTTCCTTTCTGTGGCCCAAATATCATTGATAGCTTTGTATGCGATATGTATCCTCTGCTAAAACTAGCTTGCACCAATACTTATCTGATTGGGCTTTGTATGATTGCTAATGGAGGAGCAATTTGTACCGTCACCTTTTTAATTCTCCTAGTTTCTTATGGAGTCATTTTACACTCCCTTAAGGCGCATAGTCTGGAAGGGAAACGCAAAGCTTTGTACACATGTGCGTCCCACATTACTGTGGTTGTTTTATTCTTTGTTCCATGCATCTTCCTGTATGCAAGGCCTACATCCACATTTCCAATTGATAAGTCTGTGACTGTCGTCTTAACTTTCATAACTCCGATGCTGAACCCCTTAATCTATACCTTGAGGAATGCAGAAATGAAAAATGCCATGAAGAGACTTTGGAGCAAAAAATCTAGCTCCATTGTAAGTGGGCTATATCACTCTTGAAAAAGGAAGCCCAGGGTATTTATTATTTGACAGAGAGAACAATTTTATCCGTGACATTTTTCTTTTTTATTACTGATCTATTTTGCCTATTTAGACACTTATTAAAAACAGGCATTAAAATTAACATTTAATGAGATAACATTCACTCTTCAGAGAATAAGCTTGTAAAAGCTTAGCATTTAATAAATGTAGTCAGCCATCCTAATTTTAAGATTTATTTCAATTCCCAATTTGTAAATGATTCCCTCAGTGTAGTTAGCAATATTAACACTTCCAGATGTCGATCTAATTTATGTCAATCATGAGCAACATTCTCAGAAATTCAACACATATTGAATATAATCCATGCATAAGATGCTGTTCATTCCACGGTGGAGAAAGTAAAAATAGTACAGATAATTCTGTGTGATAGGAGTCCAAGATGGACAATTAGAAAGTTCATAATTACTAGAATTAGAGAGTCCAGCAAGTGTATAATATTTTGAAAATGCTGGGGATCATGGTTTCACCAGTAATGCTGTCACAGAGTTAGGGAAGCTAAATTCCTGAAGAAAATCTGCTGCTTCCATGTATTATGTTCATACCCTGACTCGGTTGTATAGTGTGTCAATATAAATCTTTTAAAATTGTGCTTTCAAAATTAACTTGTTTAATCCCCACACCAAGCATTGTCTTTTAGTTATTACATGAGATGGTAATAAAGTTTAATTTCTTACCATAAAGTAATTTTCCCAAACCATCTCTCCAATAACAACTCTGCAACAGTACTCTTCTACAACATTTATCTATTTGTTTATTTATTTATTTATTTATTATTTATATTCATTTTAAACTTCAGATTTTAATCCTCTCCTGGTCCACCTTCTTACTATTCCACATCTCATACCTCCTCTCTGCACCCTCTCTCCATGAGGATGTCCCCAGCCCCTATCTCACCCTACCAGACTTGTAATTACAACAATCACTGTATACAGAATCTGAACTACTGCACAGTTTGAGATACACAGTTTTGGACACCTGAGATGTCTTAAATTTGTTCATCA
Source organism: Mus pahari (assembly GCF_900095145.1). NCBI lineage: Eukaryota > Metazoa > Chordata > Mammalia > Rodentia > Muridae > Mus > Mus pahari. Next base: position 74,443,283 of record NC_034592.1, on the reverse strand, counting down.
TTTAAAAGACCAGATCCACATCATTATTTTATCAGATGTCTTCTGAGGATCAGAAATTGGTATGCAGCTCATCTGGGCACTTCTATAAAAGCCTAACATCTCATGAAGCTGAGTCATAAATTAATTGACTTTCAGATCATCTATAAGTTTTCCAGCCACATGTGTAGTATATCTTGAACAGTGGGACTAAAATAGGTAGTTTCTTTGCACCTCAACTCCCCTCATTTTGTGGTCTTTCCAAATGTTCTGTGAGGCATGTGAGTTCCAGAGTAATGGGCATTGTATATGGAGTTTCAGAACTCATAGAGACTGTAGTAAAGTAAGTCAAGTAGAAGCTACAACCTTACACCCAACATAGAATCTCTTCTGCTATATCTCATCAGTTATAACAGTCGTGAAGTGCATTGTGTGTTCAATCAGCTAGACACTAACTTTTGTTATAAAAAAAATGGTAATAGTTTGTAGAAGCAACTAAACAGGGTTGGCTTTAAAGATATTTAATCTGCTATATCTCATCTCCCATGGAAATACCTATCCTCCCAAATGTAATATAACCTCATCTGTATTCACTATAGGTTACTTTGAACATTTATAAGAAATCACCAGGTTTGGATGTGAGGAAGGCTTAGGAGTTCATCTAATTTTAGAAGTGCCATGGTTGAGGAGTTGGATTTTCTTTAGATGTTGTTCTTTGAGTTTTCTAAATTGGAGCAATTGTGAACTGTGTACACTGAAAACACTGTTCCACAGTAGTGTTGTAACCTTCTTGGGTCTATGGGATAGTTGATATTAATTCTTGATTGTGGTTTGAGATGGCTATGAGAACAGTGATTCACAGTTCTGGGTGTATCTAAGACAGTGCTACCAGAGTTGATTAGCCTTTGAGACTGGACTTTAACCCTGAGATTACAAAGCACCATCTAGTAGGCTGAAAACAAAATTTAGAGCTAAAATGAAAGGATGGACTATCCAGAGACTACCCCATCTGGGAATCCATCCCATCATCAGCCACCAAACCCAGATACTAATGCACATNCCAGCAAGNTTCTGCTGAAGGGACNCTGATATAGNNGNCNCTTGTGAGGCNATNCCAGTGCCTGGCAAACACAGAAGTGGATGCTCACAGTCAGCTATTGGATGGAACACAGGGCCCCCAATGGAGGAGCTAGAGAAAGTACCCAAGGAGTTGTAGGGGGCTGCAACCCTGTAGGTGCAACAACAATATGAACTAACCAGTACCCCTTGAGCTTGTTTCTCTAGCTGCATATGTAGCAGAAGATGGCCTAATCGGCCATCATTGGGAAGAGAGGCCCGTTGGTCTTGTAAACTTTATATGACCCAGAACAGGGGAATGCCAGGGCCAAGTAGTAGGAGTGGGTAGGTAGGGGAGCAGGGGCGGGTTGGGGGTATAGGGAACTTTTGGGATAGCATTTGAAATGTAAATAAAGAAAATAATAAATAAATAAATAAATAAATAAATAAATAAATAAATAAATAAATTTTAAAAAAAGAAAAGCAGATCTAAGAGGATCCTGTTTTATTGAATATAATATTGGCCTGCACATAACTTTGTCTCCTGTAGTTATGAAATTCTGCATTACCAAAATCTATAGTAATGGAGCCATACACTACTGAAGGGTACTTCTGAAACAATAAAATAAAATAATCTCAATTTTTATTTACAGTCATTCTCTTAAGTGTTTTGTGACAGCAATGAAGATTTGACTAGTATAGTCTATGTTGTTTAATTTTTAATATTTGCATAAAATCAAATTTCTACAACTTTGTTTCCCATATTTGGACTCCCCCACCCTTTTTAAGATCTACTCTATTTTCTATAATTGATAAAATGTGGACAAACATTTAGGTTACTAATTTTTATAATCTGTTCTTTATAGATGTTTTGAGGCACAAAAATCTGCTTGCAATTTATTTTCAGTTGTTCCATTTTAACATGGTAGGAATCCTATAGATTTTATGAGACTTCTATAAATCCTATGAGGTTTTTCCTATTAGACCTAAATGGCATCCAGAAACATTACTGAAATATGCTTTTCTTTTTCCTATGACTCCCGTATTTAGAGTAAGAATCTTTCAAGCACATTCATAATAATCTTTAAAGTTTTATGTGTTAAATACATTTAGAAAAAAGATGTTAAACATTTATGTATGCAACATTATCTAAAAGTTTGAAAAATTATATTGTTATTTATTCACAGAAAATTTTACTCAGGATCTTATTTACTCCCTTTTATGTCTCTCCATTTCCCACCACCAAACCCTGCCCCTTACCCCCAGTGCCTATCTTCTTGTTGCAATTCTGATTTCACATTATTATTATTATTATTATTATTAATTTTCCCACTCAATCTAATTAGTGCTCAGTGTCTATGGCTATTGGCATTCAGGTACCCCAGTAAGGAGAAGAAGGAAAAGGGCATCTCTCATAGATGTCTAAAGCATCTGCTGCTGGTTTCTGGCAGCAGGGGATTAAGAAAAGAAGCTAAGTTCCTTGGGCTCTTTTTACCTTGACTCAGAGGAGACTCTTGCTGACCAGCCAGGAGGCTCAGAGTTCATGAACTCTTCCCGAACAAAAGAGAAAGGAAAAAAAGAAAAAAGAAGGAAAGAAAGAGAAAGAAAAAAAGAAAGAATAAAAAGAAGAAAGAAGGAAGAAAGAAAGAGAGAGAGAGAGAGAGAGAGAGAGAGAGAGAGAGAGAGAGAGAGAGAGAGTCAGATATACAGACAGACACACTCACTTGGTGAAGCAGAAAAGGGTGACACCGCTGAAATATGTACATGTGGTGGATGGAGCAGAGCAACAGTCTCAGTTTATTTTTTCTCTCAGTCTTTTCATAGCATCTTAGACCAAAATTCTGTATAAAATTACCTCACAGATGAAATGCTGCACAAAACGTAGTTATGGAAGGATGTTGAGAGTAACTTCAAGGCAGTGAGTTCAAAGCAACAGTTTCACATGGCCTTACTTTATCATAGTGCTACATCCTTGGACTTGAGCTAGAATGAATGTGTTTTTCCTTGATCACAAGTCTGTCCCAAGCCTATTTCTCTTCTTAATGCAATTTGTGAAAGTTCATTGCATTTCTTTTTTTTTTTTTCAACTTTTTATTAGATATTTTCTTCATTTACATTTCAAATGCTATCCCGAAAGTCCCCTATACCCTCCCCTTCCCTGCTCCCCAACCCACCCACTCCCACTTCTTGGCTCTGGAGTTTCCCTGTATTGGGGCATATAAAGTTTGCAAGACCTAGGGCCCTCTCTTTTCATTTCGTTTCTTATTATACAGCCTCTACTTACTATTCTATGAGGAAGTGCCACATTCTATTCTTCATTCAAACTATATTAATTCAGGAATATTAATTCGGGAATTCTATAAAGTCACCACTACATCTAGACAGCCTTAATTCATGAAAGTACATCTTTATGTTGATCTGTAAGAAATTTTCCCAATAGGCTGGACTGATGCCCAGGAATCATTAGGCTATGTAATAGTGGCAGGAAAGATGTATCATCAGTGAGAAGCGATCCTGGGTAGAACTCTCTGGGGCTGTGCCTCCCCACAGTGTACCCATCACAGCCATGAAAAACAGTGGGTCATCTTCAGAAAACTCACTTCTTTTTGCCATAGCCATTCCTAGATGGCTTCTGTCAGCTGGCCATGTAAAACTGAGTGTGGGGACACCCTTTAGGGTGTGGGCAACCTAACAGCAGCCACATCTACAAAGAAAATTGACTCAACTTATCATCCATCAACTGGTAGCTGTTCTTCTGGTAAAGGTGAAGACTTGAGAATCCTTGTCTAATAGTTGATAGCATTCTAATAATTATTTGATCTTGAGCAGATTTTCATAGATGTTCCCAGTTTATGTTGTTTATCAGCAATATTATGTCCCGAAGATAGCATTTCACAGTTCTTCTCCCTAACTGCTACTTCCTATATTCTTCCTGGCTCCTCTATCATTATTAACCATGAGTCTTGGCTTGAAGAAAGGCTGTTATAGATGAATGAAGTATTACTGAGCACCCAAAGTCACTTATTCTCATCAACATTGTTACCATCTAGGTTAATTGATGAGTCTCCATTTTCTTCTAGTTAAAGAATTAAATGTCAAGGAAAAAAATCTCCACCTTTATAGATAGCAGAAGAAAAATCTCACATATAATAAATAGGATCATCTGTAATCAGCAGCTGAAAAAAGGCTTTTATTGACAGTAAGAAAACACATATTACAGAAAAAGACTTTCCAAAGTAGAAGTAGCAGAATGCAAGAGGCTGAAGCCCAGCTTTTACTTGGGGACTGGGACACTGTAAATTCTCTGGAGGTTATTTCCTGTCCAATATCGTGTGGGTCAGTTTGAAGAATGACAGGATGACTATGACTGACTGGCCTACAAAATATAACTGTGTCCTGATCTGGCCTTGAGCATGTTAAGCAAGTCCATCAAGAGGGGGCCTATAGGCAGGAGAAAAAGGCACACAAGGCCTTTGTTTTAAGCTGCCAGGATGTGTCTTAGGTCATGGGGGTGAGAACTAAGCCTGCCATCTGGGAAGTTTTCCTTTTCTTTTCTTTTCTTTTCTTTTCTTTTCTTTTCTTTTCTTTTCTTTTCTTTTCTTTTCTTTTTCCTTTGATATTTTCTTTATTTACATTTCAAATGTTATCCCCTTTCCTAGTTTCCCCTCTGAAAAACCCCCCATCCCTTCCCTCCTCCCCCTGCTCACCAATCCACCCACTCCCACTTCCTAGCCTTGGCAATCCCCTATACTGGGGCATAGAACCTTCACAGGACCAAGGGCCTATCTTCTGGGAAGATTTCAGTCTTCATCCTCCATTTTTGTGCTCTCTTCCTATTTGTTTGCTTTTCAGTCAGCCTTTCTAAATCCCAGCCCCAGACATAGTTTTAAGTCTGCATTATTCACTACCCACAGCAATAAGAAGGAGCTCTAAGAAAGTTTCTGAATAGAAATCATAAGCACAAATAGAAGGAAGTTTAATTACCTGACCATTTATTTAAAGAATGTGAGTTGATACACAACAACATATAAAACTAGAGCCTATGACTCTTTAGCCATGGACATTTGACCATGTTACGGTATCAAACATGAAATCCCTCCTGTAGAGCAGACCATTACTTCAATGAAAAGTTGGTTGGTTTATCATATGCAGCTGTAGATGCTTTATGATACAAAACCAACCTGCTAGGCAAGATGTATCCACTGGTACAGCAGTGGCATGGCTGTTATAGGGGTAATCCAGTGTTTTCTGATTAGGTCTCATGCCAGTTTCCCAAATGAAGTATTTTATGGCTCTTACTATGGACATGGTCAAAGGTCTATGGCTTGAGAGGGAGTGGGTCTTAGGGGTGACAACCATTACTTCTGTTTCCTATTGCTATGGTGTTAAACTGCTTCCTAATAATTATGTTTATACCATAGTCTAGTATCAGCTTGGTCAGCTTCATTGTATTACAGAATATAATTTAATAAGACATAATTATGTTTGGTCAAGGAACTGAAAATAAGATACTTCTAAGTCCTTGGCCCTCAAAACAAATTCTATTAATTCCTGCTCCAATTCTCAGAAATATTACAGAAGAAGGGGAGTATAGTGTAAAAATCTAAAAATTGTGATCAAGGCTATGAAACATGGTCTACTAGGGATGTCATAAGTGTTCCATCCATGATCTCACAGTGTCACAGTGGCTGTGGTTGCCTGCACAAAGTCTGCCAAAGATAGGACTCATTAAGTCACTCAATGATGGTGGAAGAGCTGCTACTCATGATGCTCATGCCTTCCTGGAAAAGTCTAGCCAGCTGATTGCTGCTGGGGGAGGGGAACTCATGGTGTTTTATATATATATATATATATATATATATATATATATATATATAT
>NC_034592.1:74435452-74437295 GCF_900095145.1 Mus pahari | reverse complement strand
AGAGAGAGAGAGAGAGAGAGAGAGAGAGAGAGAGAGAGAGAGAGAGAGAAGAGAGTGAATGACTTGTTCAGCTGGAGATTGGTGTGCTTTGTGAATGTGACCAGAGTGCACTATGAAATGGTCAAATAAAGTAATATTTAACACAAATATAAAGAACTTGAATCAATATCTCCCATTATATTTTTCACTTAAATCACTTGTTTATCTTTGGAATATGAATAAAGATGAGACAGGTGTAATCTGGGACTTTAATGCCATTATTTTGTTAATTACTACACTTTGGCTATGCCTTAGTGGAGAAAATCCTACAGAGTTATGTTCGCTCAACATTTTTATTTCCCAAAGGACAGATCTCACCTGAAAAACAATGGAGCTAATTAAAGTAACAATACAGTTCATTTAGGCAAACAAACCTGTATCTTTTGTCTGAATTACCCTAGTGAGCATATAAACTATTCCATATAGAAAAGAAACAGGCTCCAACAACCTCAATCTTGTTCTTAAGTTGCTGCAACATTTATTCTTTATTTAAATTTATGTTATTTGAAACAATTATTTGGCAATTCTCTGATAAATATGACTTTTTGAAATAATAGAATAATTTGCACTTCACAAAAACATCATTTCTTTTGGTTTCAATCATTAAGATTCTTTTGAATATTTTAAAATATGGAAGTATTTTTGTGAATNATAGCCATTCTACTATAAAGAGCATTGGAAGTCATTCTTTCTATTTGACTCAATGTTTTTATTCCCATTCACTAACTTTTCTCTGTTCTGCCTCTCCTCTATAAAAGACCAAAGAAAAAGAAAGGTGGAAACTTAAGGGTTCTTTGGAAAGTCAGTTGGAAGGTNTTTTGCTGGGGCAAACAAATGAAGGAACATTTCACTGAAATAGATATGGGAGAGAGGGTGTTCTGCTANAGCAAGCACATGAAAAGACAAAGATTCTAATGGCACACATATATTGGTTTGCCTTATACTGTGTATTTGAGTTGCATTTGTTAGAACTCCGTAGATAGAAAAGCACAAAAAAACTTTTGGTGGCATGTTACAGTTTCTTGCCCCTTCCACAGACACAGATTGATTGTCAGAGTGATACCTGCCTATACAGACAAGTGTCCTGAAGCAAGACAATGCTGAGTCGCAACCCATGGAGGACACTTGATGATTGGGGAGAGTATAAAAGGACTTGAGGGACAGTGACAGAGATGGGTTGGGCTGGCCTATAGAGCTAGCTGTCCAATGTTTGTTGGTCTCAGGTCTTCACCCATCTTTCCTTTGCTGAGAGAGGTACAGTTGAGAACTTGACCTGATGTTCCTGTTGGTCCCTCTTGCTGACTTGTGCTGCAGCTGAGACCTGGCTCAGGTAATACCACTACTGCAGACTCACTGCAGATTTGTCTGCTATTCCTATTCTACAGAACTGGACCACTGGTGCATCCACAAAGTGTTTGTGGATGCACCAGTGAGTGGATCGAGCTGTGTCTGTTAACCTCTGAACTGAACTGCTGATTTCCAGACAACACAAATGGGGGTTGTTACAAAGAACCTTTCTAAACAGTTATACACACACACACACCCCATCCCTTCTCGGCCATGGCCTTTCTTTCCCACTACCTCTGGTGGTTGTTAGGCTAAAAGGGAGGTTAAAATGTTTATGAACCATCATTAAAAATCGGATTTGAAAAAAATTCAAGTTATACAAAACATATTTTGTCTGTCTCTTTCTTATAATATTATGATAAACCTCACTTAATAATCGAGAACTACAATTTNTCCAGAAAGAACAATACTCAACTTCTTTTAAAAAAACAAAATCCCAGAATATCTAAACAAACAA
>NC_034592.1:74433642-74434826 GCF_900095145.1 Mus pahari | reverse complement strand
GGAAGAAGACTAATAGTATGTTATTAACTGGTTTAACAAAATAAATAAAGTGGTTATTTTTATTCTCCTGATAGTAGAAATGAATATACTCAGAGGAATCTGAGAAGGTAACATATTTCAAATTCCCAAGTGCTTCTTGAAATCATTTCCCTTTTGCCTCCTCCAACTCTATGAATCAGATTCACAACCATTGTTCTTTGGAAGATGGTGTTAAGAAAGGTTAATGCTGACTGTTCGGGTGAGTTAATATTTAGAAGGGTCTTTGGAACTAAATTAAGACAAGCTGTAGAGTAGAGATAACTTTGATTTATGTGTTTAGCTCTGCTCTTCAGTAAATTTTTGTGCTGGAGGGCAAGGCTAAACCACTCATTGCTAGATTTTTCCTATTGGTTAAATAGAAACAATAACTGATATTAATGGTAAACTTTTAAGACTGATTTTTACCATTCACCAAATTATCTATATTGTTTATGAAAGCAAGTTGAGTAAGTTTCCTTAGCTCTTGAACTTTTGAAAACATACATTTCTGTGACCACACCAAAAATAAAAAAATAGAGAAGATGAGAAAGGAACGATGGAACACTCAGAAAGGCATTGTAATTTCTTCCTTCTTTATTAAAGGAAACCTATTTATCATGTCTTATGTGGGAGTATTATATTGTTAAAGAAAAATATTAGAGGTGAATACATAGTCATGTTGCCTTGGTGTATTCATTTCCACATTTTCTATGTAAAATCTATGTAGGTNTAAAATTTCATCCCAAATATATGTTGAATAATATAGCACTGAGCTAATGCCTACCAAAAGATTTTGAATTTTGAATTCCTGAAGTCAAGAAAGAAAGTCTTGACAAAAGCTGAGAGAATCTGACTTGATAACATTCAGGAACCAGTTGGAANCTCATGTTCCCAAATTTTAACTCTCTGGTCACCAGAAGTTGGTCATTTGTCTTTCAACACAATAGAAAGCTCAACTAATTCCTTTAGGACTGAGCGGTTACAGTACTATTTCTTAGTCAGACTACCCACTCTAGTATAAAAACATTTGAAGGACTTAGATAAGGAAGGATGGAACCAACAGGTAGAGATTGTCTTTGCAAATGAGAAACAAAGGAGAATAAGTAATTTTTAAATCTAAGAGCAGTATAGTAATAACTCATTAAGAAACATTATTTCTACTAGAA
>NC_034592.1:74428706-74430222 GCF_900095145.1 Mus pahari | reverse complement strand
CCATGCATTTATACATATATGCGACCAGTAACAACTTTTCATACAGATAAAGCCATAGCAGTGTTTTACACTCTTGTCACTCCCATGTTAAATCCAATTATCTACACTGTAAGGAATGCAGAGGTTAAAAATGCCATTAGAATGATACTAAAAAAGAATTTAATCTTAGATAACAAATGATTTTAATATGAGTATCTTATTTTTGTATTTCCCCACAATATTGCCTTTTACTAATGAGAGGTAAATTTAAAGATCCTCAGTAGTGCCTAAAATTAATATTATTAAAGCTCTACATACATGTTTCTCTATATAGACATATCTATAATAAATTAATTTTTAAATAAAACAATAAAATGTAAAATACAACTAGCTAAAAGTAAAAATTATACTATAAAAATTATACTAGTACATAATATCTTTACTTTGTCTCCATTATTTAGTGAAATCTGGGTTACTAAAACAAAGCACTCTGATATCCTGACACTCTATGCTTAACAACTACTTAAATATTAAAAATAGATAGAATACAAAATATGAATATGATGGACTAGTGGAAAAGTCTTGTCCCAGTGGGATGATGTGACATTTCTTCACATGACAAAGGTCATTCAACTGAAACTTATAAAGTATTTCCAGAGCTTTCTATTTAATGTTTAAATGATTCTATTCAATATTAACCACGGTTCTATGGCCAAATGGAGACGTTTAAGAGGAAATTAATTCCTAGTCTACTTAACTGTTTCTTCTAGCCTATGTTATGATTTTAATGCTTTTATATATGAAATAAACTGTAGTTTAGAAATGTGAAGAAATTAGATCAAGATAGTGAGAGTTGCTAGTCATATTAACCCTTTTTTTAGATTTAAATTAGATGCTCTTGAACATTGCAAAGAGTGTAAAATTCATGTTTTCAGCCAAAAAATTCTTATTTTGTATATACTTCTCTTTTTTTCTCTTCTTTCTTTTCTTTTTTCTTTTTCCTTTTGGTTGATTGTTACACATTGTACCTGGTTGGTTCTCAAACTGTGCTATCTCTGAGCATCTAAGGAAGAAAGATGTCCAATTTGAAGGAAAGATAGTTGACAAAAATCTTTTCTCTTGCTACATGTTTGCTCTGTATGATTTCAGAATTGTTTTGGGTTTCCTTTACCATTGTATAGAAGATGTGTTTCCAAAATTCATTATATTTATTTCTATATAAGCAATTTAAGTGCCAGTTTATGGTCCTATAACCTCATAAAATTAGAATTTGATAATTATTTTAAACACAAAACTAATATATCAGTCTTGAACCTAAATATCCCTTACTCCAGAGCCAATAGTAGTTCATTATATGATATTCCTGATGATCAATTTTAAATTATGGCTTTATGTGCAATTCAGCTCTTAATTATGCCATAAACAGTGTCACTTCTTTTTTTTTTTTAAAATATTTATTTATTATATGTAAGTACACTGTAGATGTCTTTAGAGACTCCAGAAGAGAGCATCAGATTTCATTACAGATGGTTGTGAG
>NC_034592.1:74419442-74428695 GCF_900095145.1 Mus pahari | reverse complement strand
ATCATTCCTAAGATGCTAGCAGATTTGCTATCAGAGACAAAAACCATCTCATTCCATGGCTGCATGATACAACTTTTTGTTGAACATTTCTTAGGAGCTNCAGAGATTGTTCTTCTTGTGGTCATGGCTTATGACCGCTATGTGGCCATCTGTAGACCTCTGCACTATGTGACAAGGATGAACCACCATAATTGCTGTGTCCTAGTGGGGGTATGTTGGATAATGGGCTTTCTCCACTCTTTTGGACAGATACTTGTTACTCTCTGGATTCCTTTCTGTGGCCCCAATGTCATGGACCATTTCTGCTGTGACATTTTCCCTTTACTACAGTTGGCCTGTGCCGACACTTTTCTTCTTGGTCTTCTCATTGCTGCCAATGGTGGTGTAATCCCTGTGATCACCTTCACAATGCTATTGATATCCTATGTGGTCATTCTCTTCTCCTTGAGGACACATAGCACTTCAGGGAGGAAAAAGGCCCTCTCTACCTGTAGCTCCCACATCACCGTTGTTGTCTTGTTCTTTGTNCCATGCATTTATACATATATGCGACCAGTAACAACTTTTCATACAGATAAAGCCATAGCAGTGTTTTACACTCTTGTCACTCCCATGTTAAATCCAATTATCTACACTGTAAGGAATGCAGAGGTTAAAAATCCCAAAGAATGATACTAAAAAGAATTTAATCTTAGATAACAAATGATTTTAATATGAATATCTTATTTTTATATTTCCCCACAATATTGCCTTTTACTAATGAGAGGTAAATTTAAAGATCCTCAGTAGTGCCTAAAATTAATATTATTAACGCTCTACATACATGTTTCTCTATATAGACATGTCTATAATAAATTAATTTTTAAATGAAACAATAAAATGTAAAATACAACTAGCTAAAAGTAAAAATTATACTATAAAAATTATACTAGTACATAATATCTTTACTTTGTGTCCATTATTTAGTGAAATCTGGGTTACTAAAACAAAGCACTCTGATATCCTGACACTCTATGCTTAACAACTACTTAAATATTAAAAATAGATAGAATACAAAATATGAATATGATGGACTAGTGGAAAAGTCTTGTCCCAGTGGGATGATGTGACATTTCTTCACATGACAAAGGTCATTCAACTGAAACTTATAAAGTATTTCCAGAGCTTTCTATTTAATGTTTAAATGATTCTATTCAATATTAACCATGGTTCTATGGCCAAATGGAGACTTTTTTAGAGGAAATTATTTCCTAGTCTACTTAACTGTTTCTTCTAGCCTATGTTATGATTTTAATAGTATTATAGATGAAATAAAATGTAGTTTAGAAATGTGAAGAAATTAGATCAAGATAGTGAGAGTTGCTAGTCATATTAACCCCTTTTTTAGATTTAAATTAGATGCTCTTGAACATTGCAAAGAGTGTGAAATTCATGTTTTCTGCCAAAAAATTCTTATTTTGTATATACTTCTCTTCTTTTCTTTTCTTTCTTTTCTTTTTTTCTTTTTCCTTTTGGTTGATTGTTGCACATTGTACCCGAGTTGGTTCTCAAACTGTGCTATCTCTGAGCATCTAAGGAAGAAAGATGTCCAATTTGAAGGAAAGATAGTTGACAAAAATCTTTTCTCTTTCTACATGTTTGCTCTGTATGATTTCAGAATTGTATTGGGTTTCCTTTACCATTGTATAGAAGTTGTGTTTCCAAAATTCATTATATTTAGTTCTATATAAGCAATTTAAGTGCCAGTTTATGGTCATATAACCTCATGAAATTAGAATTTGATAGTTATTTTAAACACAAAACTAATATATCAGTCTTGAACATAAATATCCCCTACTCCAGAGCCAATAGTAGTTCATTATATGATATTCCTGATGATCAATTTTAAATTATGGCTTTATATGCAATTTACCTCTTAATTATGTCATAAATGGTGTCACTTCTTAAATTAAAAAATCATTAGTGACGATTAAATACAGGTGTTTTGAAAGTACAAGAATCTACAAGAAACAATTTTATATTTTTTGTTAGCAAAATGGTAAATTTTACTGTGTGCACTTTTAAACTTCTTTATTATTAATCATTCCATTTGTTTACATCTCAGATGATACCCCCGTTCCCAGTTGATAACCCCTCTACAACCTCCCCTCGTACATCTGCCCTCTCCCCCTTCCCCTTTGCCTCTATGAGGTGCTCCCCCAAACAGTCATAGAAACAATTTTATTTTTAAAGAGTTAGTTTGCAAAACACAAGAAAACCAAGAAGGAAGACCATCCCATGCATACTTCATTCCTCCTTAGAATAAGGAACAAAATACCCATGAAAGAATATAAGTACAGAGACAAAATTTAGAGCTAAGATGAAAGGATGGACTATCCAGAGACTACCCCATCTGGGGATCCATCCCATCATCAGCCACCAAATCCAGATNTATGCTTAACAACTACTTAAATATTAAAAATAGATAGAATACAAAATATGAATATGATGGACTAGTGGAAAAGTCTTGTCCCAGTGGGATGATGTGACATTTCTTCACATGACAAAGGTCATTCAACTGAAACTTATAAAGTATTTCCAGAGCTTTCTATTTAATGTTTAAATGATTCTATTCAATATTAACCATGGTTCTATGGCCAAATGGAGACTTTTTTAGAGGAAATTATTTCCTAGTCTACTTAACTGTTTCTTCTAGCCTATGTTATGATTTTAATAGTATTATAGATGAAATAAAATGTAGTTTAGAAATGTGAAGAAATTAGATCAAGATAGTGAGAGTTGCTAGTCATATTAACCCCTTTTTTAGATTTAAATTAGATGCTCTTGAACATTGCAAAGAGTGTGAAATTCATGTTTTCTGCCAAAAAATTCTTATTTTGTATATACTTCTCTTCTTTTCTTTTCTTTCTTTTCTTTTTTTCTTTTTCCTTTTGGTTGATTGTTGCACATTGTACCCGAGTTGGTTCTCAAACTGTGCTATCTCTGAGCATCTAAGGAAGAAAGATGTCCAATTTGAAGGAAAGATAGTTGACAAAAATCTTTTCTCTTTCTACATGTTTGCTCTGTATGATTTCAGAATTGTATTGGGTTTCCTTTACCATTGTATAGAAGTTGTGTTTCCAAAATTCATTATATTTAGTTCTATATAAGCAATTTAAGTGCCAGTTTATGGTCATATAACCTCATGAAATTAGAATTTGATAGTTATTTTAAACACAAAACTAATATATCAGTCTTGAACATAAATATCCCCTACTCCAGAGCCAATAGTAGTTCATTATATGATATTCCTGATGATCAATTTTAAATTATGGCTTTATATGCAATTTACCTCTTAATTATGTCATAAATGGTGTCACTTCTTAAATTAAAAAATCATTAGTGACGATTAAATACAGGTGTTTTGAAAGTACAAGAATCTACAAGAAACAATTTTATATTTTTTGTTAGCAAAATGGTAAATTTTACTGTGTGCACTTTTAAACTTCTTTATTATTAATCATTCCATTTGTTTACATCTCAGATGATACCCCCGTTCCCAGTTGATAACCCCTCTACAACCTCCCCTCGTACATCTGCCCTCTCCCCCTTCCCCTTTGCCTCTATGAGGTGCTCCCCCAAACAGTCATAGAAACAATTTTATTTTTAAAGAGTTAGTTTGCAAAACACAAGAAAACCAAGAAGGAAGACCATCCCATGCATACTTCATTCCTCCTTAGAATAAGGAACAAAATACCCATGAAAGAATATAAGTACAGAGACAAAATTTAGAGCTAAGATGAAAGGATGGACTATCCAGAGACTACCCCATCTGGGGATCCATCCCATCATCAGCCACCAAATCCAGATACTAATGCACATGCCAGCAACATTCTGCTGAAGGGACCATGATATAGCGGCCTCTTGTGAGGCTATGCCAGTGACTGGCAAACACAGGAGTGGATGCTCACAGTCAGCTATTGGAAGGAGCACAGTGCCCCCAATGGAGGAGCTAGAGAAAGTACCCAAGGAGCTGAAGGGCCCTGCAACCCTGTAGGTGGAACAACAATATGAACTAATCAGTACCCCCTGAACTCGTGTCTCTAGCTGCATATGTAGCAGAAGATGGCCTAATCGGCCATCATTGGGAAGAGAGACCCCTTGGTCTTGCAAACTTTAGATGACCCGGCACAGGGAATGGCCAGGGCCAAGAAATGGGAGTGGGTGGGTAGGGGACCAGGGGCAGGTGGAGGGTATGGGGTACTTTCGGGATAGCATTTGAAATGTAAAAAAAGAAAAGAAAAAAAAAAAGAAAAAAGAAAAAAAAAAGTTAGTTTTATGTTCAGTTCACTGAATGTGGACTCCTCTTCAAAAATTTTCATTGGGGGCTGGAGAGATTGTTCAATGTTTAAGATTACTTGGTGGAGGAATAGAAGTTCTGGGTTCATTTTCAGTATCCACATGACATCTTATGATCATATGAATCTCCAGTTCTAGAGGATCTATTACTCTCTTCTACCTCAAATGGGTACTACATACATGGTGTGCTTATGNATATTCAGGAATAATACAGAAAAAGTAAATAATTCTTAAAAATAAAATCTTCTTTCAGAGGTGTGTTATAATTTCAACCNTTGGAAAACAGGAATGATTATTTTATAGTTGACCAAAGAGAAATGTTTTAATACTAAACAATGGAGCTTGCTTACAAGATTNTGTTCTGAATAACTACTGGAGCTTTTTGGAAAAGCAGTCTGTTTTCATAGTTTGTATATGTAGTCATAACTGAGTATGTTGCCAGCTTTTAACCACATACAGCTCTTGTATTCATGCCGTTAATACATGCTTTATGACAGAATCCATGGATTCTGTGCTCTAACAATACTTAGGAAGTATCACGACTACATTGGCCCTATAGAGAAAGATATACAATTCAGAAGAGAGTTGGCAAATTTTCTTCTCTTGATGTGTTTGTTCTGATTTCAAAATTGTATTGGGTTTCTTTTAGCATTGAATAGAAATTGTTTCTAAAATTCATTATATTTAGTTCTATATAAGCAATTTAAATGTCAGCTACATTCATTGAATGGAGAGGCTTGTTTATCTTTTTGGGTCTGGGTTACCTCACTCAGGATCCTTTCTAGTTCCTCACATTTGGCTACAAATTCATGATCTCACTGTTTCTAATAGCAGAATGATGCACCATTATGTGAATGTAGCACATTTTCTTTATATATTCTTTGGTTAGGGGATGTTTAGATTGTTTTCAGTTTTTGACTATTATGAATTAAACTTCTATGAACATACTTGAGCAGGTTTTCTTGTGGTAGGATAAAGTATCTTTTGGGTATATGTCCAAAAGTAGTACAGTTGGTTCTTATTTTTTGTTTGTTTGTTTGCTTTTGTTGTTTTTTATTTATTTTTTGTTTTTTCGAGACAGGATTTCTCTGTATAGCCCTGGCTGCCCTCAAACTCACTTTGTAGACCAGGCTGGCCTCGAACTCAGAAATCTGCCTGCCTCTGCCTCCCGAGTGCTGGGATTAAAGGTGTGTGCCACCACACCTGGCTCAGTTGGTTCTTGAGATAGATTGATTTTCAATTTTCTGAGGAACTGCCACACTGATTTCCATAGTAGCCATGCTAATTTGCTCCCCCTACCAATAATGGAGGAATATTCCTCTTGTTCTACATCCATGCCGGAATGAGCTGTCACTTGCATTTTTTGATCTTAGTCATTCTGACAGGTCTAAAATGGAGTCCCAAAGAAAGTAGTTTCTATTTGCATTTCCCTGACTTTAAGTGTTTCTCAGTCATTCAAATTTTCCTTGTTGTAAATTCTCTTTGGATCTGATTTCCAGACCTGAATTGTCTAGCTTCTTGAGTTCTTTATATATTTTGAATAATAGCTCTCTGAAAATCTTTAACCATTCTGTAGAGGGCTGTTCTGTTCTATTGACTGTGTCCTTTGCCTTATAGAAGCTTCTTAATTTTTTGTTTTTGTCTTGCATTTTAAAATTCATCTTCAGAAACATTTTTTATTTTATTGGATATTTTCTTCATTTACATTTCAAATGTTATTCCCTAAAAAATGCTATCTAATCCCCCCTTCTCCTGCTTTTATGAGGATGCTTCCCCTCCCATTTATACCCACTCCTACCTCACCACCCAGGCATTCCCCTACACTGGGGCACCAAGCCCTCACATGACCAAGGGCATCTCCTCCCATTGATGTCAGATAAAGCCATCCTCTGCTATATATGTGGCTGGAGGCATGGGTCCCTCTTTGGTTGGTGGTTTAGTCCCTGGGAGCTCTGTGGGATCTATTTTGGTGATATTGTTGTTCTTCCTATGGTGTTGCAAAACCCTTCACCTCCTTCAGTTCTTTCTTTAACTCCTCTGTTGGGCTCCCAGTGCTCAGTCCAATGGTTGGCTGCAAGCATCAGATTCTGCATTTGTCAAGCTCTAGAAGAGCTCCCTAGTTCCCCATATCTCATTGCTACAAACCTCTGTTCAATTTCCTGACCTTCTATACATCTCCTTCATCTCCTCCCATACCTGATCCTCCCCCCTTTCCCCCTCCCCCTTCCTCCCAAACCCCTCCCATCCTCTACCTCCTGTGAATATTTTGTTCCCCCTTTTAAGAAGGACTGAAACATTCACACTTTTGTCTTCCATCTTCCTGAGCTTCATGTGGTCTGTGAATTGTACCATGGATATTCTGATCTTTTTTCCTAATACCACTTATCAGTGAGTACATATCATGTCTGTTCTTTTGTGACTGGGTTTCTTCACTCAGGATATTTTCTAGTTCCATTCATTGGGCTGTGCATTTCATGAAGTCATTGTTTTTAATAGCTGAGTAGTATTCCATTGTATAAATGTACCACATTTTCTGTATCCAGACATTTCTGGATCGATGACATCTGAGTAGTTTCCAGTTTCTGGCTAGTATAAATAAGGCTGCTATGAACATAGTGGAGCATGTGTCCTTGTTATATGTTGGGAAATCTTTTGGGTATATGCCCAGGAGTGGTATAGCTGGATCCTCAGGTAGTACTGTGTCCAATTTTCTGAGGAACCTCCAGCCTGATTTCCAGAGTTATTGTACCAGGTTACAATCCCACCAACAACGGAGGAGTGTTCCTTTCTCTACATCTTGTCAGCATCTGCTGTCACCTGAGGTTTTGATCTTCGCCATTCTGACTAGTGTGAGGTGGAATCTCAGGGTTATTTTGATTTGCATTCCACTGATGACTAAGGATGTTGAACATTTCTTTAGGTGCTTCATGCCCATTCTAGATTCCTCAGTTGAGAATTTTTTGTTTAGCTTTGTACCCCATTTTTAATAGGGTTATTTGGGTCTTTGGAGTCTAACTTCTTGAATTATTAACAACAATGAAAAGCTTCTGTAAGGCAAAGGATACTGTCAATAGGACAAAATGGCAACCAACNGATTGGGGAAAGATCTTTACCAATTCTACATTTGATAGAGGGTTAATATCCAGTATATATGAAGCTTTTTAATTTAGTTTTGTGTGTGTGTGTGTGTGTGTGTGTGTGTGTGTGTGTGTGTGTGTGTGTCTGTGCTGTTAGTGCTTTGTTCAGGAAGTTGTGTCCTGTTCCAATGTGTTCAAGACTCTTTCTGACTTTCTCTTCTATTAGGTTCAGTGTATCTAGGTTTTATGTTGAGGTCTTAGATCCATTTAGACTTGATTTTTGTGCAAGGTGATAGATAAGGATCTATTTGCATTCTTCTACATACCAACATCTAGTTGGACAAGCACCATTTTAAAAAAGATGCTTTCTTTTTTTCATTGTGTATTTCTGGCTTCTTTATAAAAATAATTATGTGTCTATATATGTATGGACTTATGTTGTATCTGTGGGTTTTTTTTTTTTCAATTTCATTGGTCAACCAGTCTATTTTATGGAAATACAATGCAGTTCTTCTTATTATAGCTCTGCAGTACAGCTCAAGTCAGGCATGATGATACATCTGGATATTCTTTTATTTTAAGGAATTGTTTTAGCTGTGGGAATGCATGGGTATTCATGGAAAGAAGAAATAGAGCAGATAATGTGGGTAGATTGGGGACAAGAGGGAATGGGAACAGGTTAGAGCAGGCAGAGTTGTTAGGGATAGAGAAATTGTGTACTGAGAGAGCTAACTGGAATTTGTGGTATTTGGAGACAATGTAGATATCTAGTGCAGGAGAAACTCCTAGGAATCTATTGGGATGACACTAGATAAGACTCCTAGTAAGGGTTATGTGGAGCTTAAAAGGGCAATCTCCTCTAACCAGACAAGACTTCTAGGGTGGGACATCAACACAACTTCAAAGCCTTCGACTTACATTTTATCCTCCATATAAGATTTGAGGGAATAAAGTTAGTGCAGGTATTGTGGAAGTAGCCAACCAATGAGAGGCTGAGCTTGAGATCCATGCCATGAGAGGGAGCCCAACCATGACACTGCTTAAAGGGCCAGGACCCAACTAACCTGGCCTCATAGGGGCTCAGAGAGACTGAACCAGCAGTCACATGGGTCTCACCTAGGCACTCTACATACATGTTATGGTTGTGTAGCTTGCTGTTATGGTCAGAGTCCTATGAGTGGGAACAGGGCTGTTCCTGTCTCTTTGGGATCCTTGTGTCTTTGCCGAATTTTGAGACCCTTTTCCTCATACTGGGTAACCTTGCTCATTCTTTTTTTATTTTATTTTATTTTTTAAGATGTTTTCTTTTTTAAAAAATTGTTTTATTAGATATTTTCTTTATTTACAATTCAAATGTTATCACGAAAGTTCCCTATACCCTCCCCTTGCCCCTGGTCCCCTACCCACCCACTCCCATTTCTTGGCCCTGGCCTTCACCTGTGCTGGGTCATATAAAGTTTGCAAGACCAAGGGGCCTCTCTTCCCAATTATGGTTGATTAGGCCATCTTCTGCTACATATGCAGCTAGAGACACGAGCTCAGGGGGTACTGATTAGTTCTTATTGTTGTTCCACCTACAGGGTTGCAGCCCACTTCAGCTCCTTGGGTACTTTCTCTAGCTCCTCCATTGGGGTCCCTGTGTTCTATCCAATAGCAGACTGTGAGCATCCACTTCTGTGTTTGCCAGGCACTGGCATAGCCTCACAAGAGGCTGCTATATCAGGGTCCCTTCAGCAGAATGTTGCTGGCATGTGCATTAGTATCTGGGTTTGGTGGCTGATGATGGGATGGATCCCTGGATGGGGTAGTCTCTGGATAGTCCATCCTTTCATCTTAGC
>NC_034592.1:74415803-74417122 GCF_900095145.1 Mus pahari | reverse complement strand
ATTGCATTGAATCTGTAGATGGCTTTTGGCAGGATGGCCATTTTGGCTGTGTTAGTCCTGCCAATCCATGAGTATGGGAGATCTTTCCATCTTCTGAGATCTTCTTCAATTTCTTTCTTCAGAGATTTGAAGTTCTTATCATACAGATCTTTCACTTCCTTAGTTAGAGTCACACCATGGTATTTTATATTATTTGTGACTATTGTGAAAGGTGTTGTTTCCCTAATTTCTTTCTCATTCCATTTGTCCTTAGTGTAGAGGAAGTCTACTGATTTGTTTGAGTTAATTTTATATTCAGCTACTGCACTGAAGCTGTTTATCAGGTTTAGGAGTTCTCTGATAGATTTTTTGGGGTCATTTATGTATGCCATCATGTCATCTGCAAATAATGATATTTTGACTTCTTCCTTACCAATTTGGTCCCCTTGATTTCCTTTTCTTGACGAATTGCTCTGGCTAGGACTTCAAGTACTATATTGAATAGGTAGGGAGGAAGTGGGCCACCTTGTCTATTCCCTGCATCCCTGGGATGAAGCCTACTTGGTCATGACGGATGATCATTTTGATGTTTTCTTGTATTCAGTTTGTGAGGATTTCATTGAGTATTTTTGCATCGATATTCATGAGAGAAATTGGTCTGAAGTTCTCTTTCTTTGTTGGATCATTATGTGGTTTAGGTATCAGAGTAATTGTGGCTATATTGAATGAATTGGGTAGAGTACCTTCTGTTTCTATTTTGTGGAATACTTTGAGCAGATTTGGAATTAGGTCTTCTTTGAAAGTCTGACAGAACTCTGTACTAAACCCATCTGGTCCTGGGCTTTTTTTTGGTTGGGAGACAATTGACTTCTTCCATTTCTTTATTGGAAATGGGACTGTTTAAATCGTTAATCTGATCTTGATTTAACTTTGGTACCTGGTATCTGTCTAGGAATTTGTCCATTTCATGCAGGTTCTCCAGTTTTGGTGAGTATAGTATTTTGTAGTAGGATCTGATGATATTTTGGATTTCCTCAGGATCTGTTATTATATCTCCCTTTTCATGACTTTTTAATTAGAATACTGTCCCTGTGCCCTCTAGTTTG
This sequence comes from Mus pahari, assembly GCF_900095145.1. Classification (NCBI taxonomy): domain Eukaryota; kingdom Metazoa; phylum Chordata; class Mammalia; order Rodentia; family Muridae; genus Mus; species Mus pahari. The sequence goes on along the minus strand of NC_034592.1, from coordinate 74,416,037 downwards.
TCTGGCTAAGGGTTTATCTGTCTTGTTGATTTTCTCAAAGAACTAGCTCCTGGTTTGGTTGATTCTTTGAATAGTTCTTTTTGTTTCCACTTGGTTGATTTCAGTCCTAAGTTTGATTATTTCCTGCCTTCTACTCCTCTTGGGTGAATTTGCTTCTTTTAGTTCTAGCACTTCTAGGTGTTCTGTCAGGTTGCTAGTATATGCTCTCTCTAGTTTCTTTTTGGAGGCACTCAG
>NC_034592.1:74408573-74411563 GCF_900095145.1 Mus pahari | reverse complement strand
AGGAAGGTGCCCAAATTTCTGGAGCCAGAAACAGGGTCTGTCCCAGAAGCTAGTCTGCTTCTGTCTGTCCCAAAGCTCTGTAGCTACTGTGGTCCACACTCTCACCAGTGCAGACTGGAGCCTAGGTGAACCAGAGCAAAGATGGCTCCCCAACCAGCTCAGGCAGTGAGACCCCTCTGGGCAGACACCTCTCTTCTGGAGGGGAAGGTGCTCATATGTCCAGAGACAGAAACGGAGTCTGTTCCAGCAGCTGTGTCGATTCTGCAGGCAGCCCTTTCCCTAGCAATGCACTGGAGCAAAGATGGCTCTCCCACCAGCTCAGGCCTTGCGACCCCACCTGGGTGGACACCCCTCCTCAGGAGGGAAAGGTGCTGAATCACCTTGTTCATTCTTAACACAAGGGAAGATTCCTAGTCTTCTTGAAACTTGATATACAATGTTTGGTTGTTATCTCTGGGTGGCCTGCCCTTTTCTGAAGAGAAATAGAGGTAGAGTAGATTTAGAGGGAGAGGAAATGGTGGTGATTGACTGTAAGGGGAGAAGGAAGAGGAAAACTTCTGTGTGGATGTAATATATGAGAGAATAATAGATAGATGATAGATAATTAAATAGATAATTAAATAAAGAATCCCTTTTGATACTCTGCTACACACATACATCGATGCCTAGTCCAATTGTCATCAGAGAGGCTTCACTCTGCAACTGATGGGCATAGGTGCCGAGACCCACAAACACCCGGTGCAGCCATAGGAAACCCAGAGAATATGGGGAAGAAGAATTGCAGGAACCAGAGGCATCAAGGATGCTATGAGAACAAAGACCACAGAAATAAGTAAGCAGGGATCATAGGGGCACACAGAAACTGAAGCAGCAAGAGGGGTCCTGGGTGGGACAGAGCTAATTCTTCTGCAAATAACTTATAGCTGTGTAGCTTGGTGTCCTGTGGAGACTCCAACAATGGGTGTGGAGGTTATCTCTGATACTTTTTCCTGTACTTGAGTCCATTTTCCTCCTATGTGTTGNCACATCCAGTTGTGATATGGGAAGTTTTGCCCAGATTTACTCTATCTTATTTTGTTGTTGTTGTTGTTTTTGTTTTTCTGTTTTGTTTTGTTTTGTTTTTGTTTCTGTTTTTTTTCGAGACAGGGTTTCTCTGTATAGCTTTGGCTGTCCTGGAACTCACTTCATAGACCAGGTTGGCCTCAAACTCAGAAAGTCACCTGCCTCTGCCTCCTGAGTGCTGGGATTAAAGGCATGCCACACCCGGCTGATTTACTGTATCTTGTTAGGCCAAGTTAGATACAAGTTAGATACAAGTTAGAAAACTACTTCTGGAAGGCCTGTTCTTGTTTTCTTTTTTCTTTTTTTTTCTATTTATTTCTTTTTATTATTAGATACTTTTTTATTTACATTTCAAATGCTATCCCAAAAGTTCCCTATACCCCCAACCCGCCCCTGCTCCCCTACCCACCCAATCTCACTTCTTGGCCCTGGCATTCCCCTGTGCTGGGTCATATAAAGTTTGCAAGACCAAGGGGCCTCTCTTCCCAATGATGGCCGATTAGGCCATCTTCTGCTACATATGCAGCTAGAGACATGAGCTCTGGGGGCACTGGTTAGTTCATATTGTTGTTCCACCTACAGGGTTGCAGCTCACTTCAGCTCCTTGGGTACTTTCTCTAGCTCCTACATTGGGGACCCTGTGTTCCATCCAATAGCTGGCTGTGAGCATCCACTTCTGTGTTTGCCAGGCACTGGCGTAGCCTCACAAGAGGCCGGAATATCAGGGTCCCTTCAGCAGAATCTTGCTGGCATGCGCATTAGTATCTGGGTTTGTCTTGTTTTCTTTTATTCTTTTTTCCCTTGAAAAGAAACAGAGGAAAATTAATCTAGACAAGACTGAGGGAGGGAAATTCAAGGAGTGGAGTAAGGGGGAAAAGTGTGATCATCATGTAACGAATGAGAGAAAAATAAAAGTTTAAGAAAACAAAACAGTAAGGTACATGCTATGTAGATAAGTCTCTTTATTTTGTTTAAAAATAACTGTAATGAATACCAAATGTTGCAAAAAGTCAAGTAATTGTTTCTTTTAGTAGACAATTCCAATAGACCTAACAATTAATGAGAGCATAACTGGACCATAACATAAATCTAGAAATGACAAAAATATGAGAATAAGGGCATTGGCCTATGATTCAGGATGTTTGGCTTTTATTTTTGCCTTGGCAGATGATGTTCATAATCTGATTTAATTTTTCATGTTATAATGCAGTAATGCTAATACCTCCTTTTCTTATGTATATTTAATATAAATGGCTAAAATGAATTTACTAACTCTGAATATAAATCAAGAATTTGAGAACATTCATTATAATGATAATAATATAATTCAATAATTAGTATGAGAAATAACTGGTGCAAAAGACTGTAAATTGTATTTGGTATGGTGTGCTGTTCTAGTAATACAGATCATAACTAAAACTCATTATATCTGAAAAGATTTCAATATAACAATAAAGTATGGGTAGGTAAGAAAAATACCAGAATGAAAATTTCGACATCACAGAGTCACCACATAAATATTTGTTTAAAATACTTATTTCCAGCCTCCTCATATATATTCTTAGTTCATTTTGTCATCAAATATTAACGTTTATTTTTTAATCTCATTTTATTCTATTGGTTATTTTATTTATTTACATTTCAAATGTCCCCCTTCCCAGTAAACCCTTCATTCCATCCCCCCTCCCATTTGTGTCTATGAGGGTGCTCCACCATCCACCCACTCATTCCTGCCTCACCACTCTAGCATCCCTTTCTGCTGGGAAATCAAGCCTCCACAGAACCAAGAGCCACCCCTCACATTCATGCCAGATAAGGCAATCTTCTGCTACATATGTATATAGAACCATGGGTCTCTCCATGTGTACTCTTTGTTTGGTGGTTTAGACCCTGGAAGCTCTGGTTGTACTGGTTAGTTGATATTGTTG
>NC_034592.1:74378986-74380219 GCF_900095145.1 Mus pahari | reverse complement strand
CTGCATTATATGACCATTATGCGTCAAGGCCTCTGCAGACTCCTGGTGGTGGTAGCCTGGATTGGAGGGATCTTACATGCCACCATGCAAATATTTTTTATGATTAATCTGCCCTTCTGTGGCCCCAATGTCATTGACCACTTCATGTGTGATCTCTTCCCATTGTTGAAACTTGCCTGCAGAGACACACATAAGCTGGGCATCATAGTGGCCGCCAACAGTGGGGCCATGTGCTTTCTCATCTTTACCATGCTCCTCATCTCGTATATAGTTATCCTGCGATCCTTGAAGTCTCATAGTTCTGAAGGGAGACGCAAAGCTCTTTCCACGTGTGGCTCTCACTTTACTGTGGTGGTTCTCTTCTTTGTCCCTTGCATATTTACTTACATGCGCCCTGTGACCACCTACCCGGTGGACAAGCTGGTGACTGTGTTCTTTGCAATTCTCACTCCCATGTTAAATCCCATCATTTACACAGCAAGAAACACTGAGGTGAAGAATGCTATGAAGAATTTATTGAAGAGGCAAGTCACTTACCCTGTTNTAAAATGACAAGAATGTTGTGACATGCATAAGCAAGCAGGAATACGTTTCTGGTAAACTGTGGAAGAGACTTAACAAATTTCACATGTAACAAAGACAAAATTTCCCACAACTGAGTTTTTTTGAGCACTTGATGACTAGACCTTCTTTGTGTGTTTAGTAGCTCTAAATGTGTGTTTTCAAGGCTTGAAATTGATGTCTACAGATTCTAGATTTCCAACAGAAAACACAAACAAACTATAGTTTTATGATTCTGGGGTATGTTTTTCTCTAGAGACTTGCAATTACATATTTAATTACTTCGTTCATTTGTTACTTGGGTGACACTGGCTTTTCTGCAGAACTTTAAATAAATTTTGCATAGTCTGGCAATACAAAAAATGGATAAATGGAAACTAGACATTTGAGGATCATAAGCAGCCTTGCTGCCTTTTGCCTTATTGTTTTACTTCATTTGTATCTGGTATTATTTATATCAAAATAATAAAAAGTAGTACAAGGAAGTATATAAAAGAAAGAAATGATTTCTAATGTGTCTCTTTTTCCCCCTAGGACAAAATCTAAAGCAGAACATTTGAAATTACTNCTAATTTCCTCTTATCTTCTCAAGTATTCTTATGGCTCAATGATTTTCTTGAATATAAAGGATAGGNATTTTTCTCCCTTATCAGTATTGGAGTGAGCACTGCC
>NC_034592.1:74374067-74376381 GCF_900095145.1 Mus pahari | reverse complement strand
GTGGCCTTAGACAACTTACCTGCATAATCTATGCTTTTTACGTGATTGGATCATCAAGTGAGCGGTTCTTGAAGTCACAAAATTGATGACAAACAGAAGCTCGAGGTGCTTTAAAATGTCTTGATAGACATCATGACAATTAGTTTGAGATCTGACGCTTAAAATTATTGCATTAATTAAATTGCAAAGTATAGTTTTATTTGAAATGGGTGAGGAATTTACCTGGTTTGCTTGTTTGTGTGATTGTGGTCTCTGAATGCAGAAGTCTGAGCAGCAAGTCTCTTTTAAGCTAAATGTATAAAGACTGTGAAGGTGGCAGTGGGTCAGCATGGAACTAAGAGGCCAAGGTGGGGTTCAGCTCTTGAATTTTGCTACATCGTGTCTATGTACTGGAGCATTAAAGGTGTGAGGTACTAATTGAGCTATCTGAAGCAGGCTACCAGGAGACAAACAGCCAAATTCTAATGTGAAACTTTAAATTTTTAATTTTTTAAATTTTTAATTAAAATATAGTTGCAAAGTTTCCCTTTCTCCCCCTCAGCCTTTCTCATGTACTCCATCTCCTTTGCTCCTTTTCGATTTCACAGCCACCTTTTCTTTAGTAGTTGTTACATATATGGATTACATTTAAATAATTATAATGTATATAGCACAGCATTAGACATTTAATGGAAAGTAAAAATTAATCATCTTTAAACACCTCTACACAGAGATAGCAGTTAAAAAATTAATTAAATATGGAATCTGTGACGGTGTATGTAACACATTCCCAGGATAACCATGATGAAGGGAGTCTTATGGAAGAGGGTAGGAATGGGAAAAGAGGGTAATTGATTTGTTAACAGATGATTATATTATCAGCAGAAAATTGAGAAACTCAGAATGGACAAGATCATTATGAATAATTGAATGCTGCTCTTGAAATATTCTTTGATATTGATGAAAGCACTATAAAGAAGGGCAGGATCCTATAAGAGTACAGAGTAGATTGTGCTATAGACTCATCCAGTAAAGGTATTTAGCTGAGTTTCATGACTTCTCAGAGTCTTATTTATTGTTTCTCAAAATCATATGTTAATAACTTTTATCTCATATAATCTTTTGCTTTTTTTGTGTGTGTGTGTCAGGTACTCACTATACATCCTGGACTTGCCTTCAACTCATAATCTTCTTGCCTCAGATGCAACAAGGCTGAAATTACATGTGTATGCCATCATCCACAGCTATCCATTACAGTTATAGAGAAATTAAAAAAAAAAACTATATAGATTATAGTACTGCATCCTTAATCAGCCCCTGACTCCCAGTGATTTTGATGGCTATTACTGGCTCTGATTCTGGGGGACTTAACATTGTGTAGTTAGTAAGGAACTTCTCAGAGTAGAAGAACGAATTTTGCTCACTCTGAAATCAAAATGTTTCTCACTGCATGACAGCCAGCTGCTGTGTGGTGCTGCAGTATGTATGTATATGTGTGCATGCAGTATGTGTGTATATGCATATGTATGTATATGTGTATGTTATGTGTATGTATATATGTATGTGGGGACATTATAAAAATAGAAAAGAAACTATGAAGAAGGAAAAAGGTTTTAGGGAAGTGAGACAAAAATATAGTATAGGATTATACATAACATTAAAGCAGAAAGAACACTAGTGAGAGGAAGCGAGAGGAAGGGTTATGGCAGAGAGAGGCTGTGAAGAATCTGCAAAACAAATCCGACACGAAGCTACCACAATGAAATCCATTGTCTGTAAACCACTTTAAAAATTATATTTATGTATGAAATTCTTAAATACACACACACACACACACACACATAATGACAGTTTAGAAGGAAGCTTCTTAGTTGGACTTTATACTTATAGTCCTTAATAAATAAAAAAAAATTCTTCAGATCTGACCTTAGGATACATTCTTATAAATTTGTATACATAATATTGTTTATTATATAATATTTATTGTTCTATATAAATATATAAGCTTTTATACTTTCCAAATTCTTCAGTGTATTTAGTGATAAAGATCAACAGCCTGTCTGCAAGTTTTCCAAAAGTAGATANCTAGGGAAGGGCTGTATGGAGACAGTTGATTTTAGAAAGTAGAAAATAAAGTGGTTGAGGAAAGTGAGACAGGGAAAGAAAAATGTAAGCCTCGGATCGTGATAAATAGGTTACCACTCATCAGTGGACTCAATTCCACTANTGTCAGACTTCCACAAAGGTGTTAATAATACATTTTTTAGAACTGTGTATGCACAAGAATGATGAAGCAAGAATTCTTGTCACAGAATCAAGCAGGATAACAGAAAAT
>NC_034592.1:74370058-74374056 GCF_900095145.1 Mus pahari | reverse complement strand
ACAAAATTGTTTTCCTCAAATCCCACATCAAATCTGCTGCAAGATTCAAATCTAGTTCTTAACTGTCAGCCCTCCATTTGCCAATGGAGGTCAAAGCATAATAATTTTTGTTTGTTAATACCTAAAAATAAAGAATTGTTACATATTCTTAGTGATTCACTTTGCCCTGGGAGGAAGTTGGTTTTCTGTATTGCATTTATTTTTGTTGTCATTGTTGTATTGTCTCTCCTCACTTGTAGCAATATAGTTTAGCATCACAGCTCCTTAATGCCCATGGATATCACCAGGTTGTTCCATATTACTGCAAAAAAAACCCTTTATGAATCCAAGATTCTTTCATTGTCGCATCCCCATCCATGCTTCCCACATATATCCCCTCCTCATATTCAGTGAGATATTTTACACAGTAATGCTGGATCTTGCAATACTTTTTTTGGAGTATGACTATCTGGTTTATCTTAGTTTNTGAATATACCAAATTCATTAGGAAAAAGATATTTTACCACAAAATTTGAGCAAGCTGGGAAGATGACACAGTCAGCACTTCATGTACTAAAATACAGTCTTATAGTGAGAATTAAACATATCAACAGATTCTAAAGTAAATGACTTGTGGTTTACTTACTTAGTCTTAACTAAGATAAGAAGTATGAAAACCCAGGAATAAGGAGCAGTTTTGAGAAAATGTTTTGAATTATAAGACAGACGAATGATTTCAAGTAGAAAACAAGGTCAATGATCTTCTGGGAGATATATCAACTTTTTACCAGGTAAGTGAGGGGATGAACTACATAGATTATAAGCACAGTTAGAAAGTAAAAAATAGAAATAAGAAAGAAAACAAAAAAACAGGAGAGATGCAAGCAAGCCAGACATTCTAAGAGGACAGACTTTTGCTGGCTTGCAAATAGTTTTTAAAGAATATTAAGATGTCTCTTAGTCCCTCAAGTACATCTCAAAGACTGCTGCCATATGATTATATGTTGTGAAAAAATAAAATATCCAGGTCCAGGGAACAACAGTATGGGGCAGAAAGATTTAAGATTTGGGATATGTTNAGGAATGCCATTATTTAGACAGAAAGGCCAGTTAAGAAGAATAGAGTTGGCAGGGGATAGGAGGGGAATAACCAAGAGTAATTATGTAAATACAACCACAATGCATTTTATACATATGTGTGTGTCAAAAAATGTGGTATTTTTCTAAATCTTCAAAGAAATATAATATTGGCATTTGATTTATATTTCAATAATATTAAATTGTAAATGTATAAGTGAATAGAAAGAAAATGTTAATACTAGATACTTGCTAGGTATCTAAGGTTAAAAAAAAGACAGTCCTTCTCTATTATCCNTTTTCACATAATAATATGTGGACATTCTGTTCATGAGGAACATAACAGTTTTGGAATAAATAAATGAATGGGTTCTACAATGACATATGAATTTTGATTGTTTTGTTGAGTGTCAACTTGGCCTTGTTCCAGTTTATTTCTGCCTCTGGGAAGTCCTCTTCATTGCAGAGGTAGATGGGAAATTAATTGTAACGTGATTAGGTCAGTGGAGACATGGCCACACAGGGACGTGATTGAAATGAGACAAACATGCACATCTTAGAGATCTGTGTCCTAGTAAATTACATTCTGACCTTTGTTCCCACAAGTTCATTACCTAAGAGACAATATGCTAATATTATTCTTTCTAAAATATGGTTTGGAGACAANTTACTAGAGAAGATCAAAATAGAACCAAATGGGAGGCACAGTGCCATGAATGATTTTTCAAAGACATTTTGCTAGCTGCCTTTTGAGAAAACCTACATAGAAAATTTCTGGTCCTTTCCAACCCACAAGTTACTTCATATGCAGGTACTGGGATACTTATGGCATCTGTCAATCTTCTCTTGAAGCCATTAGAAACTATACTGCTGAAAATATCACTTCCTCGTGGTGGCTGCATTGTCTGCATGCTTTTCTTTGGAAAAGTTGGCTTGAGAAAATCACTGCTGATGCTGGACTCTTGGTCAATGTGGCCTTAGACAACTTACCTGCATAATCTATGCTTTTTACGTGATTGGATCATCAAGTGAGTGGTTCTTGAAGTCACAAAATTGATGACAAACTGAAGCTCAAGGTGCTTTAAAATGGCTTGATAGACATCATGACAATGAGTTTGAGATGTGACGCTTAAAATTATTGCATTAATTAAATTGCCAAGTATAGTTTTATTTGAAATGGGTGAGGAATTTGCCTGATTTGCTTGTTTGCGTGATTGTGGTCTCCGAATGCAGAAGACTGAGCAGCAAGTCTCTTTTAAGCTAAATGTATAAAGATCGTGATGGTGGCAAAGGTTCAGCATGGAACTAAGAGGCCAAGGTGAGGTTCAGCTCTTGAATTTTGCTACACCATGTCTATGTACTGGAGCATTAAAGGTATGAGGTACTAACTGAGCTATCTGAAGCAGGCAACCAGGAGACAAACAGCCAAATTCTAAGGTGACACTTTAAATTTTTAATTTTTTAAAATTTTTAATTGAAGTATAGTTGCATAGTTTCTCCTTCTCCCCCTCAGCCTTTCTCATGTACTCCATGTCCTTTGCTCCTTTTCGATTTCACAGCCACCTTTTCTTTAGTAGTTGTTACATATATGGATTACATTTAAATAATTATAATGTATACAGCACAGCATTAGACATTTAATAGAAAGTAAAAATTAATCATCTTTAAACACCTCTACACAGAGATAGCAGTTTAAAAATTAATTAAATATGGAATCTGTGACAGTGTATGTAACACATTCCCAGGATAACCATGATGAAGGGAGTCTTATGGAAGTGGGTAGGAATGGGAAAAGAGGGTAATTGATTTGTTAACAGATGATTATATTATCAGCAGAAAATTGTGAAACTCAGAATGGACAATATCATTATGAATAATTGAATGCTGCTCTTGAAATATTCTTTGATATTGATGAAAGCACTATAAAGAATGGCAGGATCTTATAAGAGTACAGAGTAGATTGTGCTATAGATTCATCCAGTAAAGCTATTTAGTTGAGTTTCATGACTTCTCAGAGTCTTATTTATTGTTTCTCAAAATCATATGTAAATAACTTTTATCTCATATAATCTTTTGCTTTTTTTTTTTTTTTTGAGTCAGGTACTCACTATACATCCTGGACTTGCCTTCAACTCGTAATCTTCTTGCCTCAGATGCAACAAGGCTGAAATTACATGTGTATGCCATCATCCACAGCTATCCATTACAGTTATAGAGAAATTAAAAAAAAACTATATAGATTTTAGTACTGCATCCTTAATCAGCCCCTGACTCCCAGTGATTTTGATGGCTATTACTGGCTCTGATTCTCAGGGACTTAACATTGAGTAGTTAGTAAGGAACTTCTCAGACTAGAAGAACGAATTTTTCTGACTCTGAAATCACAATGTTTCTCACTGCATGACAGCCAGCTGTGTGGTGCTGAAGTATATACATATATATATGTGTGTGTGTGTGTGTGTGTGTGTGTGTGTGTGTGTGTGTGTGTGTATGTGTGCATGCAGTATGTGTGTATATGCATATGTATGTATATGTGTATGTTATGTGTATGTATATATGTATGTAGGGACATTATAAAAATAGAAAAGAAACTATGAAGAAGGAAAAAGGTCTTAGGGAAGTGAAACAAAAATATAGTATAGGATTATACATAACATTAAAGCAGAAAGAACACTAGTGAGGGGAAGTGAGAGGGAGGGGAATGGCAGAGAGAGGCTGAGAAGAATAAGCAAAACAAATCCTACATGAAGCTACCACAATGAAATCCATTGTCTGTAAACCACTTTAAAAAATATATTTATGTATGAAATTCTTCAACACACACACACACACACACACATAATGACAGTTTAGAAGGAAGCTTCTTAGTTGGACTTTATACTTATAATCCTTAATAAATAAAAAATTCTTCAGATCTGACCTTAGGATACATTCTTATAAAT
>NC_034592.1:74363648-74364978 GCF_900095145.1 Mus pahari | reverse complement strand
TTATAAGTGGTTCTTTAGTGTGAGGAACTGGGTACTGTCTTCTGGATCATTATTACTGAGTTCTAGTGCATGGGCTTTGTGGTAATTTGAATATGCTTGGCTCAGGGAGTGGCAGTATTTGTAGGTGTGGACTCTTTGGAATAAGTGTGGCTTTGGGGGAGGAAGTTTGTCCCTGTCAAGGTAGGGAATGAGAACCTCCTTCTAACCACATGGGAGCTATTCTTTTCCTAGTGGCCTTCAGATGAATATGTAGAACTCTCAGTTCTTCTTACGCCATTCCTGCCTGGACACTACTATGCTCCTGCCTTGATAATAATAGAGTAAGCCTCTGAACCTGTAAACTAGACCCAACTGAATGTTGTTCTTATAAGAGTTGCCTTGGCCATGGTGCCTGTTCACAGCAGGAAAATCTAACTAAGATAGACCTCATCAAAAATTTTTACAATGATGGGTATCTGCAGTTATTATCTTCCAATTCTTTTAGTGGGAATAAAATGGGATGAGGTCCATGTATTAGAACTCTTTTAATGTAAGAGTCTACCCTGGAGCCCACTGATTGTACCCACACCCTTTGGCTGCCACCCACAGGAAACTGTATCAGTTCCTATAGACAGCATCTTATTTAAGGAATATAGCTTAGCATAATGGCTTCCATTTTGTTTATTTAATTAGATATTTTATAAAATTGTACTAGACCTGTTCTGAGTAGTGGTGTGCTTCCTTTGTCACATGTTCTTCCATGTGACACCTACAAAGCTCATACCAATCTGCCAGAAGTCTATACTAAGTATTAGATGGTTCTGACGGTGTCTGGAATTATCACCTTCAAGTTCATTCAAGGCTATTGCGCTGAAATTCTGACTTCCTCATTTCCCACCAAAAGAATGGGTATGTTTCATGTCTCCATTGGATGTAACGATGCGATCACCTTCATTTTCTGAAGTTTCTGTGACAAGGTCTTAAATTGCATGGTTAAGATGACTAGATCTTCATTCTCTCTTCTAGGTAAGTTTCAGGGTAGGGGAAGGCAGGGATTTGATCTCTGTCAGAGTATGACTCAATGTCTGAGTGCTGTGATTATGATCTAAGTTCCCGGGAAGACATGATCTAAAGAAAAGTAGTCTATACTGTACTATGGAATTCCAAGTGATAAAATTGACAAGACTAAAGAAATGTTGTTCATACTTGCTTGAATACTTCTTACTGTTTGTAAAATAAATACTTTAATATAAAATAATTAAATTGTCTTGTGGAGAGTCATTGAAAGCTGGTGAAGATGGAAGCCTCATCTGTAATGCAGCATCAATAGTGATGATGTAATGTGAAATAA
>NC_034592.1:74355602-74360868 GCF_900095145.1 Mus pahari | reverse complement strand
TGTGAGGCATCAATTAGAATTAGCAAAAGATGATATTTAAAATTGAATAAATCAGATGTATTTTCTTGTAGGTCTTTCCTAAAATATTCCAGTGAGCTAAATATCAGTTTTTTCTTATACATCAGGCTTAGTACTCTGTTCCACCAACATGACACCAATTGGTCTTATATTCTGAATTCTATAAGAAAAGATAAAAATAATTGCTAAATTATTGCATTTAGTTTTAAAATAAAAGAATTTCTGGGAAGAAAAACATTGCATTCTAGACAATCAATAGATATTTATGGTATAAATCTGCCTTTCATTCTTTGGTAAGCATTCTACTGTCTCAGAAAATCCCTTTTTTGTTGTTGTTGTTGGTGGTAGGTACAATATTCTCTCAGAATTAAGCTCTTGCATTTGGAATAATCTTCAATTTGAAATCAGAGGTTCAAAGAAAAGAAAAAAAAGCTCTCTGATCCTATGGGGATACAGTAATAGTAATTTATAAATAAGTGAGGAAATAACACTCAAATTTATGACATGGAAAATCAGGGTGGTAGAAAATTCCAACACCTGAGGTGGGTGGGGCTACTTGTTCTCAAGTCCCATGGAAAAAAATCTTTAAATTCCAGCTGAATATCAAGAAGGAAAGTTTTGTTTCTTTTGTTTCTCCTGGACACCATGTCACAGAGAGCACATGAGGGGCAGTGGTTTGCTGAACATGCCCCTTCTTTTTGCCCAAGATGAGAAGAAAAAATTAGAAGGAGCCTTAGAGTCAGACCAGAAACTGAATAGACCCATTCATATAAAACAGGAGAGTGTCATCACTGGAGTTGATTGATACAAGTGAGGCTTATAATTCTTTTTATTCAATTTTCAAAAAGGATTTATAATTAGGGTATAGTGCTTAATCTGTGAGTTCTATGTTCAATGGCGTGAGTTGCAATTAAAACAACACACACACAAAACTTATAGGATATAAGTTATGTAGAGTAGTCATCCAGAAAAAACTTAGCCATTAAAAAAATACTAATCAGAATTTTGAAGTACAGTGCAAACAAGCCATTCTTAGAGGTTTGATGACATTAATACTGTATTTAAATTTTATCTATAAATTAAATCCAAATCAGTTAAAAAGCAAGAAGCACATGTTTTACTTTACCTCACCAATAGAATTATTTTAAAATATTCCCTAACTCTTCCTCATTTTTAAGATTAAATAGTGACTTTTCAGAGAATGTGTATAAGGTCTACAGAATCCTGATGTAGAGCCATGGAATGCTGTCCTCTTTATACTTAATAATATACAACATGGAATTTAGCATACCCACCAATCAACTCCACAAGAACAGACATTAAGGTAAGAAGCACGAAACATGTCTCAGAGTGGAGTATCAAGTTAAATGTTTCTACTTACTCTCCCTAAGTGTCTATGATGTTTGTGATTGATGCTAATGTTCCTGCCTTAGAATCCTCAGGCACATCTGAAGCCCTGCACTGTTAATGCTAGTCATGGCTTAGTGTCTCCCTTAAAAGATGAATTAGCAAGACAACAGGACAGGCAGGAGGCATCTTCTGCAATGAACAGCAGTGGAAACACAGAAATGTTATTACAGCCATCCTTTCCAGAGACAGTAAGATTATGAAAATGATAACATTTGGGGCAATCATCAGAGCATCTCTGAAAGCCGAGAGAATGTACTGAAGTTTGGAAGAGGATGTGTTTCCCAGATAGTTATATAAAGATGTGCTCTTACCTGGATGGGTGAGAAATAAATATTTAATATATTTGATCATCTTCTTATGCTTNTTTTCGGCAGCTTTCTTCTTTACTAGTATCTGTAGCGTACAATTTCCTTTTCTATTGTTTCCCTAACTCACCTCATATTTATAAGAGTTTAGGACTCAGTTTATTNATATTAATATTCNAAATATATTTATGCTTCTAGAAGTATGTGCTCATAACTTTATAAAATAACTTAATGAATTAATCAATTTTGTTGCAATTTTAAAGTTATAATTGAAGATAGCATAATTTTTCAAGAGCAAATTTTATTTTTTATATAGAAGCTGCTTAAAAATCATGCTGACATCAATATTTTCTATTAATATTGATATATGTTTTGACAAATGTGGTTACAATACCTGTCAGGATTTTACAGATCTTGTAATGTATTACAGCTTGATCTATATTAATGTCTCCATTTTATATTGGAGGACATAGAATACTATAGTTTGTTCACTGACAATGACTGCCATATAAGCAAGCTGGCATTNTTAGGTATTTGATAGTAGAAACTAAAATTTTTTTAAATAAATTTTATTTTGAGTACCTTTAAATTGACTAAACATGCTAGGCAATTAGGGGGTAAAATTATTCAATTAGTATAAGTTCTTTGTTCCTTTTACTGTCACTTGGGTTTTCTTGATACAATAAAGCCATCTGGAAGAGGTGGTCTGAGGGTGGTGTCATTTATCTCTGTATGTAAGGACAGGTGTTTAGATTATTGTTTGTGAATATGGTGGTTTAATAAAGCACCCCTCCTCAAGAAAACTTCTTTTTTCAAAAGACTGAGACCAGAACAGAAAACCACAACCAATCAAAACATTGAGTTGTGGAGACATGCCTGTGGAAATACATCCAAAAAATAGTCAGACACCTAAGGCTCTGTGAATATTTCTAAAGAGTGGATGGAAAGATTGGAAGAACCAGAAAATCAGAGAGTTTGATGTGTAATTGTATCTCCGAATAATTTCTGAACTAACACCCATAGGTCTCACCGACATTACTGCCTAACCATGAACTGAACAACAATGATGCCAGTAGGCATGGCAAAGTTGACAAAGTCCATGAGGCTTCAATCCTACATAAAGTACTGCAGACAACTAAAGAATGCTAAAAGTGGAAGAAATAGTCTTCCCCAGGGGATAACTCACAAATTGTCAGTCAAATACCAAATGGTCAACTGGAAATGTACATGCTGCTAACATTAAACAGACTAAGAACATTATATTTAGAAATATAGTTCATATACATACTTACATATAAGAAAATTAATCATTATAGTGGCTATGAATTTTAAAGAGAGTAAGGAATAGTATATTGGAAAGTTTGAAAGGAGGAAAAAGGAGGGAGAAATATTGTAATTATATTATACTAGCAAAAAGATGTGTCATGAATTAAAAATACATTTTTCATTGCTGTAAATATATATATATATATATATATATATATATATATATATATATAATTTTTAAACACATATAAAGACCGGTAAATGTTTTAGCAGTAGAATGCAATCTTTCTGATTGTAGGGTGTGTGTTTACCCCTCCACTGTCTTCTCCTGGTATTCTGACTGCACTGATGATATAACTTTTCCCATTCCCTTAGGAAACAATTGAGCTACATTCCTATCAANTTCATCCAAAGAAATGTCATATGAGTCTTTGAGAGGTTTAAGAACCTTAAGTAATCTGCTCCAAGCCAGAGGACAATAGCAAATCTTGTACTGGTTATACCAGCAAGAAGCAGGAGCTGAACATTCCATATTTTACCCCATTCTTTTTCCTGCTTTAGCCNTATTTAGACCCTGAGTCACTTGTTGGCATACCTCTCTTTATGAAAACTGTTTGCCACGGTTGTTTAAAGTTTGTTTAATCTTCCTTTTCCTTGGTGATAATTTATAAGTTGTTTTGGGATTCATAGTACAGANACCCAGGAGAAGTGAATTGGAGATCTGAGAACAAAAACTAATGTACAATTTGCATACTTGGTGCTTTTGGTCGTAGTTACATGATTTCTGTTCATTATAAGTAGAGTTCATAAACTGGGATGATTTTTAAACATTTTAAATAGAATTCTTTTGTTTACTTATTTTTAACAAACAGGTACAAGCATATAATTATATCCATACACACCTACTTCTAGATTGATACATATCAGTAACACATATAAGGAGAAATTGATAATTGTTTTCATCTCTGTGCAGAAGTGGAAATGAATGGAAAAATCATTCTGTGGGTAAGGCATTTTCCTAGATTATCTGAAAACTAAGTTTGAAAAGGACACAGTTACCCCAGGGAATGTTTTTATGTTTTTAAGTTTGCCATATCATCATAATCCTAGAAGATGTGGACATATAACTAGACAGTTTTTTCTTGTGAATATTATTTATGTTTCAAATATATGTGTCATTAGGAGTTATACATGGTCAGACCAAGCAGGATTTTATAAATCTTTGGAAAATTATTAATGAAGCCATCACTGAAATTTCATGTTCTCTGTCCAGCAATATCATGTGTATTGAATACTTGAGTATATAGTCTCCCGGGTTATTAACTTCTAATTCTTCATCATTCATTCTGTTGATTTTATTAAAATGTCCCATTCAAACCTGAACAACATTGAGAATCCTTAACAGTTAAAGGCAAAGAGAGGCTTGTAGTTCCTAATGCAAAAGAAAAACTGCTATCTTTTCCCTGTCCTTTCAATAAACCATACTTGAGCCCGGAGGCCGAGATTCTCTCCAATATTTAAATAGGATTGGATATTTTTTTCCTGACTTCACATTAATCTCCTGAATCATGAGTTTCTCACAAATGAAACAGGTTAAGAATAGCTAGGGCCTTGTGGGCTGGTTTTTTTTTTATTACTAATCATTAGAACAAAACTTAGGAGTGGCATTATTTGCTTTTATGAACTTCTATTCTAATTTCAGATGATGACTTTTAAAAACCTTGATATTAATACTTAAGTCTATATATGTGCTTATATATATATCTTTCTTTTGTATAAAAAATGTGTTATTAAATCATAATAACAGGTATCACATTTGGTTTTAGCCAAAAGTCTGAAGACTCATACAAATTTATAAAGGCATGTTCAGTTTACATTTTTTTAAACTTTGAAAAAGTACCTATAGTGTTTGTCTCCTAAAATGCAGGTTATTTCTTCTATTTATAGATGACATTTTTTAGTTATCTAGTCATTTCTATGTGCTTCCATAACAATGGAAGATATGAATAAACCCGGTCCTCACTTCCTCATAAAATGAACAACATGTCAAAGACTTTGTAGCAATTCATTTAGGATATCAAATAAATTTTCAAATATAGAATTACACATAAATTACTGTCATCTTCTTCTATACATGCAACTGTTTCCATTTCTGTGTATAGAGAGCGCTACATTTTAAGTATTCTATAATTTATCTCTGCTTCAATCTGACTGATCTTTGACTATCACCTTGAAATGTTTGTTTTTCGTATTCTCAACAAAATCAG
>NC_034592.1:74331293-74332734 GCF_900095145.1 Mus pahari | reverse complement strand
CAACCTAAGAAAACACATGGTGGGACTCATGGCTCTAGCTACATATGTAGCAGAGGATGGCCTACTCAGTCATCAGTGGGAGCAGAGGCTCTTGGTCTTGTGAAGGTTCTATGCCCCAGTATAGGGGAATGCCAGGGCCAGGAAGCAGGAGTTGGGGATCAGGGGGAGGGGGAAGGGCATGGGGGTTTTCCAGAGGGAAAACCAGGAAAGGGGATAACATTTGAAATGTAAATAAAGAAAATATCTAAAAAAAAAGTTTAAAAGATCACTATTTATTATTATACTCTACTGCTTTTTATACATTTTTCATAATTTTGTATTCAATTAACGGTCCTTGATATAGTATTTTCAAGACATTTCATTCACCTTGCTTGCAGAGTGATAGAAGGATTCATTATGAGAGAACTCAGCTCACAGCATTTTGCTTAGATCTGCAGAGATGCTGAAACCCAATCATTACATGGTAATGTTCTACCCTGAAGTTGATGCCATATTAAAATATTATCAAACAGATATCCAAGAACACTTAAAAAGAAAAAGTTGATATTTGAGTAACATAAAATAAAATCATGTGGGGACATACATGTGGAGACAGGTATTGGGGCAGAGGTGTGGGTTGTGGAGCAGATAGAGGGTGGATGGGAGTGTGGTCAGGGAATGGAATATAGATTGAAAAAAATAAATTAATTTTTAAAAAATGCTTATTTTTTAAAAAGAATGTTCCACATTGGGGGGGATCCCATTTAGTAGAATAATTTAATATTTTGTGAAATTATGTGGAAACAGTGAGTAAGATGAACCTGGGGGAACAGGGAGACACACTTACCCAGGTCAATGCTTCAAGGGACCAGACATCCTCCTTTGAGGCATTTCTGGGCTAGATCAGGAGTGTGAGGAGGTTAGAATTATGTTAGGCTGTATCAGGTGATGTGATGGCATTCAAATCCACAGGAGAAAACAGAGTGAAAATCAGTTCAAATTTAGAGTAAATGAATATATTCTTACTGCTAGCAGAAAGATGGCAGCCTTAGAGCCAAACACCATGCTGTGCAGAATCATNGGGAGGGGGGATTTAAGGATTAAAGCAGACATCAGAAAGGATGTATTACAACCACTCATGGAATCCACACTGGACAGGAAAATTATTTTACTTTCCCAGTTGTTTTCTACTTTCCTGCTATATAGTAATAAAAGGACCATTTCATCCTTTCCCCTTAGGGACAAGTGGGTTTTATAGAAGCAAAGGCAGCTGTTAATACCTCACAGCCCATTACATTGTTTTTCTCCCCTGCACACCACTAGCATCTCCCTGGCATTCTGGAGCAAAAGGTCAAAGGTCTTAAGGAATGTCTGCCTCCATATTAAGTTTNTTCAGTCTTCACAGGGGACCTGAGTAATAACTCACTCTAATGACTGGGATAGTGCAGCTCATTCTGGGCAG
>NC_034592.1:74323682-74328989 GCF_900095145.1 Mus pahari | reverse complement strand
AAACATGTTGTAAATCAATTTGGCAATTTCTGGGAAGATTGTGAATAGATCTATCTCAAGACCTTGCTATAGTACTCTGGGCACATACCTGAAGTATGTTCCACCATACCACAAGGACACTTGCTCAACTATGTTCATAGCAGCTTTATTCATATTAGCCAGTGGAGTATTACTCAGCTATTAAGAACAATGATGAAATTTGCAGGCACATGAGTGGAACAAGAAAAGATCATCCTGAGTAAAACAACCAAGAAAGCCAAACTCAGTATGTACTCATTTATAAGTGGATACCAACTTAAAGTTGACAAGAATACAAAGAAGTTAAGTATCAAGGAGGGCTCAAGGGCAGATACATCAATCTTATTGAGAAGGGGAAAGAGAATAGATGTTGCATGTGGATTAGGTGAGGGGACTGGATACAGGAGGGATTGGGATAGGAACAGGAGGGATCACGTTGGGAAAGGAAGGAGAGGAGAAAGAGTGGGAAAGAAAACTATAATTGGTGGGTGGAACATCTCTGGGACAAACTTGAAAACCAGAGCAATGAAAATTCCCGAGAATCTATGAGGATGACCCTAGCTAACTAAGACTTCTAACAATGGGGGATATGGAAACTAAAGGGCCATCTCCTATAGCCAGGCAACACTTCTAATATAGGTATTGGAACACCAACCCAACAACAAAACCTTCGACTTACCATTTGTCCAGTCTACAAGATATACAAGGATAAAGACATTGGAAATTGATCAATTGATGACTGGCTGAATTTGAGTCTCACGCCATGAGAGGGAGCCTATCCTTGATACTGTTAACAACATTCTGCTATGTTGTCAGACAGGAGCCTAACAGAGCAATTGGTACATGCGGTTGCATAGATCCACAGCAAAACATTAGGAGGAACTCAGGGAACCTTGTGAAAGAGGAAGGAGACAGAAGGACAAAGGACATCACAAGAAAGTCTATAGAATCAACTAACCTGGGCTCATAAGGACTCACAGAGATGGAACTGCCAATGAGCAAGCAAGCATGGACTAGCCTAGGTGGTCTGAAATAGTAACAGTTGTGAATCCTGGTCTTTAAGAAGGACCCCTAACAATGGGAGCAGGAGCTGTCTCGGACCATTGCCTTCCTTTGAGATTCATTTGCCCTACTAGACTGCCTGTTCTAACCTCAATAGGAGAAAATGCACCCAGTCTTACTGCAACTTGATATGTCAAGACTGGTTGATATCCATGGGAGGAGGCCTCCTCTTTTCTGAAGAGAAAGGGAGAAAGAGTGGATAGGGAGGGGAAAATGTATGTGTATAGGGGGTGAAGGAGAGGAGGAAGGAGAGGCTGTGGTAAGGATGTAAAATAAACAAATTTGTTAACTTATTTANAATGTTTTATTAGCACTAATTTTAGATTAGTGCAAATAAGATAGTATAGAAGGTTCCCATGTCACATCATAGATTCACTTGATACTACCACACTGCTTTACTGGAATGTATCTGCTGAAATTAGGAAATTATGTAGATATATTATTCTTAGCTACAAAAGAGAACTTATTTATGTTCCCCTGGAGTCTCCAGCTTGCTGCTACCCAGCATGGTACTGCAAATTCCATACCTCCCTTTCCTTGCAACCCTACACACTAGGGAAAGCTTCCTAGCAGAAAAACCAAGTCTCNAATTTCTGACACATATCCCAATATGAAGTCATCAGCCCCCACAAGTACTCTAGCCACCAACCCCACCCCCACTCTGGTGGGACTGCAGACTTGTACAAACATGTTGTAAATCAATTTGGCAATTTCTGGGAAGATTGTGAATAGATCTATCTCAAGACCTTGCTATAGTACTCTGGGCACATACCTGAAGTATGTTCCACCATACCACAAGGACACATGCTCAACTATGTTCATAGCAGCTTTATTCATAATAGCCAGTGGAGTATTACTCAGCTATTAAAAACAGTGATGAAATTTGAAGGCACATGAGTGGAACAAGAAAAGATCATCCTGAGTAAAACAACCAAGAAAGACAAACTCATTATGTACTCATTTATAAGTGGATACCAACTGTAAAGTTGACAAGAATACAAAGAAGTTAAGTATCAAGGAGGGCTCAAGGGCAGATGCATCAATCTTATTGAGAAGGGGAAAGAGAATAGATGCTGCATGTGGATTAGGTGAGGGGACTGGATACAGGAGGGATTGGGATAGGAACAGGAGGGATCACGTTGGGAAAGGAAGGAGAGGAGAAAGAGCGGGAAAGACAACTATAATTGGTGGGTGGAACATCTCTGGGACAAACTAGAAAAGCAGGGCAATGAAAATTCCCAAGAATCTATGAGGATGACCCTAGGTAACTAAGACTTCTAACAATGGGGGATAAGGAAACTAAAGGGCCATCTCCTATAGCCAGGCAACACTTCTAATATAGGTATTGGAACACCAACCCAACAACAAAACCTTCGACTTACCATTTGTCCAGTCTACAAGATATACAAGGATAAAGACATTGGAAATTGATCAATGATGACTGGCTGAATTTGAGTCTCATGCCATGAGAGGGAGCCTATCCTTGATACTGTTAACAACATTCTGCTATGTTGTCAGACAGGAGCCTAACAGAGAGACTTCACAGAGCAATTGGTGCATATGGTTGCATAGGTCCACAGCAAAACATTAGGCGGAACTCAGGGAACCTCGTGAAAGAGGAAGGAGACAGAAGACAAAGGACATCACAAGAAAGTCTATAGAATTAACTAACCTGGACTCATAAGGACTCACAGAGATGGAACTGCCAATGAGTGAGCAAGCATGGACTAGCCTAGGTCATCTGCAATAGTAACAGTTGTGAATCCTGGTCTTTAAGAAGGACCCCTAACAGTGGGAGCAGGAGCTGTCTCAGACCATTGCCTTCCTTTGAGATGCATTTGCCCTACTAGGCTGCCTGTTCTAACCTCAATAGAAGAAAATGCACCCAGTCTTACTGCAACTTGATATGTCAAGACTGGTTGATATCCATGGGAGGAGGCCTCCTCTTTTCTGAAGAGAAAGGGAGAAAGAGTGGATGGGGAGGGGAAAATGTATGTGTATAGGGGGTAAGGAGAGGAGGAAGGAGAGGCTGTGGTAAGGATGTAAAATAAATAAATTTGTTAACTAATTAAAAAGTCAAAACCAATAATATCAAATAATGACGCTATTTTACAAATTCTTTTAAATTTGAAGAAAAAACTTCTACATTTAATTGTGTACTGAGTACAATTTTGTAAAACAGTATTATCATGCTATAAATGCCAATTAAACACAATATAGTCAAATAAAAATCAATATTTCTAATGAATAAAGATGCAAAATTCAACAAAATTCTACCAAATCCAATCAAAATATATGTTAAAGNAATTAAATCCTGTGATTATCAGAAATTACTTCCTGAGTTGCAATGATGTGTCTACATATATAAATAACTTAGTACAGTTCATTGTACTGATAGAAAGAAAGACAACAAATTATTTTCATAAACACAGAGAAAATATTAACAAATTAACCATTGCATGATAAAAAAAAATTACAAACCATGTACAGAAAGAATTTACATTAAAATAGTAAGCATGATTTATCAACATGTGTAGTAGGCACCATACTCAATGGTGAATGAAGAATGTCTGTCTTAACCTTCTGCTCCACATAGTATTAGAGGTTAGCCATAACAATTAGGTAATGAAACCATCATTCAATGTAAAAACAGATATAAAATTTTTTGAGAACATGTGTAAAACCNTAAAGNTTTTTAGAGAAAATTAGAACCAGAAAAATATTCAGTAAAGTGATAGGATACAAAACATTAAACATAAGANATATTGTTTTAAACATATTTGAAACCAATTAGGTGACACATANGCATATATACTCATGCATGTGCATGTACACTGTCACATGATACGTACTACAAAAAACTGAGTAAAGGAAACTGACAGTCTCCCAGACAGTACAAATATCTGGGAAAAGTACAAATGTCTGAGGTTGAAAGAAACTGCTATGCCCTTCTGTCACTTGAAGATACAATTGCCAGCTATTGAGCAGAGTGTCAACCTGCCTCAGTCATTGAACTAGCTGATATTTCCATCTCAAACTTTGTAGTCTACAAGCTATGAGAAACTGCTGTTTCTATTTATACATTCCTAATCTGAAGTATCTCTCTAACAGCTGAATACCCTGTAAAATTATTTATAACAGTATGCTTTACAATTGCTTTCATGTTCTTCATTTACCCTGACTCTAAAAGGGTGAGAGACAAAAGAACCCTTTGAAACTTTTCTCTTTTTAGAAAAAAGTGATTATGTCATTCTTAGCTCCCTGATCCCAATTTAAAAAAAATAAAAAAGCCAAGTAAACAAGAAAGAATATTATTCTGAAATTTAGGATAATGTGCTTAGAGGATATAAAAATGCTCTCCTTGAACTAAGTTGTTAAATTAAGCCCTGCTGTTGATTAGTGTGAGTTGCTCATATTACAGCTACAGCAGGTAAAAACAGAATTAACTTTCCTAGAGTCATTAATAATAGCTGCCAAAGAGAAAAAAGAAATAGGCTGAGCAAAAAATCAAGAAAGTATATGTGTAAAAATGAAAATGCCCTGGAGCAGATGTATTAGNGTGATCAGGTGAGGTAGGGAACTGTAGGGGCAAACTCCTATTTTAACACACCTTCAAGCATCCCTTCTCTTATTTTCCATNATAGCTTTAAGATGCATGATGAACATGTCAAAAGTTTCTTCTGCCATTGCAACCTTTGGACATATGATCCATGTCCATGAAATATGTAATCTTTGAAATAAACCTGTCTTCTTCTCTCTTAAGCTATGATGTTAACATGTGCATATTAAGTAACATACTTATCACACAATTTTCCTAATGAATTTATATACCATCCAAATAAAATGACTACGTTTCTTTACAGAATTAAGAGCTTTCTAACCATAATAATAAATGTTCTTTAAACATTCAAGCAAGTATAAAAGNACAAACAGGGTATCACAAACATGGCGAAAGAAATCTTAAACATTCAGAAGTTTCTGTAGGTTTTCTTGTGGTATCCTAAAAGCTCTCCTTTTGCCCTGTCTTCCACAAGATTCTCCAAGCTCCCCTTCCTATTTGGCTGCATTTGTTTCTATCAGCTGCTGGGTTAACCTCGAAGAGGAATGTTAGGCTAGGTTCCTCTTTACAAGTATAGAATAACATTAATAGTGTCAGGGTGGTTTACAAGGTGAGTTCCAGGACAGCCAGGGCTATACAGAGAAACCCTGTCTCAAAACAAAACAAAA
>NC_034592.1:74313927-74320297 GCF_900095145.1 Mus pahari | reverse complement strand
TCTTTAGATATCCATCATTGAAACATACAATTTTCTTTTCAGAGCAAACATATTATTATTATGCACACATAGATTTGTATGCATAAAAATACATACACATGAATATGCATAGACACATATATATGCATACATAAAATATTTTATAGGAAAAGAGACAGGTGCTTTCTGGGTTGTGACTGCCAACAGAAAATGAATCAGAAAGCTAGAATATTTACACAAAAGATTTGTGGAAATGCATTCAGTGGGTAACAGACTTGAGTTTTCTTATGAATTAATTACATCTAGGATTGTAAAGGAATGCTACTCTGAGTAACATTTTGATATTTTTTAATTTGACAATATGATGGAGATGAGCAGGTAAGATGTTATGTCATGTTTTACAGTGAATTATTATAAATTTCAAAGCCTGTAACTGCAAATAATTAAGTCAGAATAGTCTAATTTATATTTGAGGGGAGTTTCATTTTTTTAGTTATGTGTTGTCACTATTTTCATTTGTAGCTGATTGGTGGTCATCTGATTCTTCATAATTGACTCTGTTGCCTTTTTCAGGATGTCTCATTTTCACAAGGACAAAGGAAGAAGATGCTTTCAACTTTACAGAAAGACACTATAAAGAGCATCCTTTTCCTACAGCTTTTTTTAAATCTTTTTACCCTCTTGATTGTGTAGAAGCATCATACATGTAGGAGCTTGGATTGCTAAAATTCCAGGTTGAGTGACTTTTGTTTGTTTGTGCATAATATCTTTGACAATAACTTTTGCAAAAGTAAAATACAGAAACCCTTGTAACATTCTTGACTATGACTAGAATTTCAAGTCTGGAGCAATTGCTTTGTAATTCTATCTATAGTATTTCACTTAGCCATTATAAAGGCATAATAGCTTTCTTTTTTTTAAAAAAAAAAACAAAGTTTGTATTATGCTATAAAATGATTCATTGAAATGTTCACACTTTCAACATATACATCATATAAAGTGCTACGTACTTTCCCACAGAATTTTTTGTTTTATGAAAAATAGACTAATTCATTGGATGTTTCAATAAATTCACAGTTTTACATACATTTGAGATGTATTGACGAATTTGAAGCATTACATAAAGAGTCTTTTGCCCCTTTAGGCTGGTAGATAAGGCAGTGCTCTTGTCAGTCAATGAATACTTAACTTCTGGTCTTCATTTACATGCTGAATAGTTTAAAATGCATTTCAAGCCTTCTCTTCAGGAAGTTCATAAAGACTGATGAAAGCTGATCATTCAAATATAGTCTATTTCTCNCTTGTCACCCAAGTAGATGCTTTTCTCTCCAATATTCTAGATATTGGCTATTTAGAGTGTCCAATACTTTATCTCAGCTGAACATTACATATTATAAAATTATACACTTAAAAGTTATAATATTCTATTTTACTGGCAAAATACACAAGGACCATCTTCTACATGATAAAAAATGAATTTGAACTGATATTCTTTTCTAATAACTGCAGATTTACATGAACAGATTTTACTTTAACATTTTCTTGAAAACAATGCAAAACCAGAGCTTTGTCACTGAGTTCATTCTCCTTGGACTTTCACAGAACCCAGATGTTGAGAACATATTGTGTGTTGTATTTTTGTTTATCTACCTTGCAACTATTGGGGGCAACATGATGATTGTGGTGACCATCATCTACAGCCCTGCACTGTTGGGCTCCCCCATGTACTTCTTCTTGATATTCCTGTCCTTANTGGATGCATGCACTTCTTCCACTGTCACCCCCAAGATGATGGTAGACCTCTTCTATGAAAGGAAGACCATCTCCTTTGAATGTTGCATGACACAACTGTTTGCTATTCACTTTTTCACTGGGATAGAGGTGATTATTTTGTCAGCCATGGCTTATGACCGCTATGTGGCCATTTGCAAACCCCTTCACTACTCCTCCATCATGACCAGGAGACTCTGTGGCATTTTGGTGATAGTATCTTGGGCAGGAGGCTTCTTGCATTCTCTCATACAAATTATCTTCACTTTGCAGCTGCCCTTCTGTGGNCCCAATGTCATTGATCATTACCTGTGTGACTTGTTCCCATTACTGAAGCTTGCCTGCACTGACACACANATNTTTGTCATTTTGGTGTTTTCTAACAGCGGGTCTNTCAGNGTCATAATCTTCTCTNTTTTGCTTGTCTCCTATGGTGTCATCTTGTTTTCTCTGAGAGCCCACAGCTCTGAAGGGAGACGCAAAGCTCTCTCTACCTGTGGATCCCACATTACAGTTGTGCTTTTGTTCTTTGTCCCATGCTTGTTAATATATGCACGGCCTCCTTCTGCTTTCTCTTCTGAAAAAAATGCATTTGTATTTGCCACCATTATAACACCACTTCTGAANCCTATGGTTTACACTTTCAGGAATAAGGAAATGAAGAATGCCATTAGAAAAATGTGGAAAAAACTAATAGTGGTTTCTTTTGACTTTTAACATATTATGCTTACATTGCTGGGAAGGGAGACCAGTGGGTAAAAACATTTGTTGTGCAAATATAAGCTATCATTTCTGATTCACAGAACCCATGGCAAAAGTCATTCATTGTAGCACAGTTTTAAAAAATATCTGGGAAAGTAAGTTATTATATAGACAAGGGCTCTTCCCAAAACCAGTTAGGTCAAGGTTCATATGACCCAGCCAGAATGTAGACATTCTGATGAAGCACAATCTGCTTGGAATATAAACATACCCTTGATACACACCTTTAATCTCTAACAGTGAAGGTAATGCTAGTTTGTAGAAGGGAGCATCCATGTTTGAAAGTGACATCTAATTGAGGGATAGACAAAGTGATGAATCAGAGAAAGATTTAACAGAATGAATCTGAGATAGGATACCCATCTCCCAGAAAAACAGCACAGGAAAGAGAATTATAATTTGTTTTAAAAGCAATATATAAACAATGTGTATGAATCTCATCAAAACAAAACTGTAACAAAACACTAGATGTGCTATGATACCTCCCCACTCAATTATGTGTCATCTATATTTCTCATAACAAATGCATCTTCTTAACGTCCTTCTTTACCATATGGTTTCTATGTATTTAGTTCAACTGTCTCTAAAAATTAGCTTAAGATATAATGATCTGATATTAGTGAACTAATTGCTTTAGATGGAATTTAGATGTATTTTGTAGAATACAATGATTGAAATAAAACTATGAAATAAAATACTGAACACATTAATCAAAACATTCATTTTGTTTCATTATATATCAAAAGCATTATTTTATATTTTCTTGACTACAGTTGTATAGGTGTAGATTCTAGTAATGCTATGATATGACAAAAGAAGTTACAGTTTTCAGCTGTGAAATAAAAACTAGATGCTATTTAACCTTTTTTATTCTTACAAGGTTAAAAATTGGAAACTGGTAAGCTTTTCTTATACTTTACTGATACACATGCAAACTCACAGAGACTGTGACACACCCACATATTCAAATAAGACCCTGTACTGAAAATGGAAAATTGCCACAAAGTCATACTCCTAACGAACAAACTGCTTGAAGTTGATGTCTGCTGGGAAGAAAGGCCATTTTCTGCAATGGAGTGTCACTGGTTATGTAACTCATACCCCAAGACAGGGCCTATGCCTATGAATAGTTTGCCAATAAAAAATGTAAATCAAGTGTTTGGTGGATTGTTTGTTTTGTTTTGGTATTTTCTTTTATAATGTTTTTTTAAATTTTTGGTATTACATCATTTCTCCCTTCTCTTTCTACATACAAGCACTCCAATGTTCTTTCAAAATTATGGGCTCTTTTTCTCATTGATTATTGTTACACGAATATACATACATATTCCTAAATATAATATGCTCAGTTTGTATAATGCTGCTTATATATATGCTTATAAGGCTCAACATTTGGTATTAGATAACCAGATGGTCAAATATATCCTGGGGAAGATAATTTCTTATATTCTCAATATTCCATAATAGTGCAATTCTTTGTATAGTGTTGAGGCCCCACTTCGGCAAATCTATTGTTGTGTCCTTGTTTAGCTCATGTTTTGGTGGTCACGCTCGTGTGATTTTATAGGTACATATTCTGACATTATTACAACTCACAGTCTCATAGCAAACTCCCTGTACCTCTATCTCTTATAATTTTTTTACCCCCATTTTATATTGTTCCATGAACTTTAAGTATAGGAAATTGCTTTGTAAATGTATCTATTAGACTAGGCTCCACAACTGTGCATTTTGATTGTAATTAGTTTTCTACAATGATCTCCTTGTGTTGCAAAGAGAGGAGTTTCTTGAGAGGAGTCAAGGATAATTTTATCTGTGAGTACACGCACAAACAGAGTGTAGTGAGAGAATATGCCAGTTTTCATAAAGCTGTATTGTGGGTTCTCTTTCTAGAACAATGACCTTAGTAGCTGTGGTAACTTGGGTAGGTTTCTCATAGCAGGCATGATTATCTCTTGTTGATCACGTCTTCAATCTGGTTAGTGATTTTCAGTTTATTGCAAATGTGTGAACAGCACTATTATGCACTTACTCTTTTTTTTAAAAAAAATTTTATTAGATACTTTCTTTATTTACATTTCAAATGCTATCCCAAAAGTCCTATTCCATCCACCCACCCTGCTCCGCAACCCATTCACTCCCACTTCTTGGCCCTGGAGTTCCCCTGTATGGGGTCTCTCTTCCCAATGATGGCCAACTACGCCATCTTCTGCTACATATGCAGCTAGAGACACGAGCTCAGGGGGTACTGATTACTGCTTGTGGACGTTGTACATCGTGGTGCGCACTAGGCTCCGCACCACGATGTGTTTTAAAAGCAATATATAAACAATGTGTATGAATCTCATCAAAACAAAACTGTAACAAAACACTAGATGTGCTATGATACCTCCCCACTCAATTATGTGTCATCTATATTTCTCATAACAAATGCATCTTCTTAACGTCCTTCTTTACCATATGGTTTCTATGTATTTAGTTCAACTGTCTCTAAAAATTAGCTTAAGATATAATGATCTGATATTAGTGAACTAATTGCTTTAGATGGAATTTAGATGTATTTTGTAGAATACAATGATTGAAATAAAACTATGAAATAAAATACTGAACACATTAATCAAAACATTCATTTTGTTTCATTATATATCACAAGCATTATTTTATATTTTCTTGACTACAGTTGTATAGGTGTAGTTTCTAGTAATGCTATAATATGAGAAAAGAAGTCACAGTTTTCAGCTGTGAAATAAAAACTAGATGCTATTTAAACTTTTTATTCTTACAAGTTTAAATATTGGAAACTGGTAAGCTTTTCTTATACTTTACTGATATACATGCAAACTCACAGAGACTGTGACACACCCACATATTCAAATAAAACCCTGTACTGAAAATGGAAAATTGCCACAAAGTCATACTCCTAACCAAGAAACTGCTTGAAGTTGATGTCTGCTGGGAAGAAAGGCGACTTTCTGCAATGGAGTGTCACTGGTTATGTAACTCATACCCCAAGGCAGAACCTATGCCTATGAATAGTTTGCCAATAAAAAATGTAAATCAGTATTTGGTGGATTGCTTGTTTTGTTTTGGTATTTTCTTTTATAATGTTTTTTTTTTTAATTTTTGATATTACATCATTTCTTCCTTCTCTTTCTACATCCAAGCACTCCAATGTTCTTTCAAAATTATGGGCTTTTTTCACATTGATTATTGTTACACGAATATACATACATATTCCTAAATATAATATGCTCAGTTTGTATAATGCTGCTTATATATATGCTTATAAGGCTCAACATTTGGTATTAGATAACCAGATGATCAAATATATCCTGGGAAAGATAATTTCTTATATTATCAATATTCCATAATAGTGCAATTTTTCGTATAGTGTTGAGGCCCCATAGTCTTTCCCCCACCCACTTCGGCACATCTATTGTTGTGTCCTTGTTTAGCTCATATTTTGGTGGTCACGCTGGTGTGATTTTATGGGTACATATTCTGACATTATTACAACTCACAGTCTCATAGCAAACTCCCTGTACCTCTATCTCTTACAATTTTTTGTCTCCCTTTTTTCATTGTTCCATGAACTGTAAGTATAGGAAATTGCTTTGTAAATGTATCTATAGGACTGGGCTCCATAACTGTGCATTTTGATTGTAATTAGTTTTCTATAATGATCTCCATGTGTTGCAAAGAGAGGAGTTTCTTGAGAGGAGTCAGGGATAATTTTATCTATGAGTACACGCACAGAGTGTAGTGAGAGAATATGCCGGTTTTCATAAAGATGTATTGTGGGTTCTCTTTCTAGAACAATGACCTTAGTAGCTGTGGTAACTTGGGTAGGTTTCTCATA
>NC_034592.1:74265681-74276248 GCF_900095145.1 Mus pahari | reverse complement strand
TCCTTATTACCAGTTGGAAGATCTTCTGGGTATATGCCCAGGAGAGGTATTGCTGGATCTTCCGGTAGTACTGAAATTTTCTGAGGAACTGCTGTGTGTTTCTGTGTGCGCACAAGCACTCTCTGGGTTCGTACTGAAGGGCTAAACATCCTAAAGAAGATGGGTCTGCGAAAGGAAATGAATGCCCTGGCTTTTCCCTGATCAGAGCATTATTTTATTAATCGGACAAGGAAGTACCCTCAGCCCTCTCCCGAGTCTCTCTGTCTCTCTCTATCTCTCTCTATGGCGCGCGGTCTGATCGTGAGTGGATATGTGTCTGGAAGGCGGTCTGAACAAGTGGGCGGAGAAGACGTTAGTGGTTGGTCTGAGCGAAAGTGGGTGGTGACAGTGGGCGGCGACAGTGGGTGATGATGCCAACAACGTAGGGCAGTCTGAAGATGCTGCATTCTGGGAGATCTGGGTAGCAACTCTGGTATGCCTGTGCGCCTGTGGAGGGGGAGTGGTTAGTGGAGGCGGGAGACCCCAACAAACTGCCAGGCCGATTTCCAGAGGTCTTTAATCCACTTAGACTTGAGCTTTGTACAAGGAGATAAGAATGGATCAATTCTCAGTTTTCTACATGATAACTGCCCGTTGTGCCAGCATCATTTTTGAAAATGCTGTCATTTTTTTCCACTGAATGGTTTTAGCTGCCATGTCAAAAATCAAGTGACCATAGGTGTGTGGGTTCATTTCTGGGTCTTCAATTCTATTCCATTGATCTACCTGTCTGTTGCTGTACCAGTACCNTGCAGTTTTTATTACAATTGCTCTGTAGTACAGCTTAAGGTCAGGCATGGTGATTCCACCAGAGGTTCTTTTATTGTTGAGGATGGTTTTTGGTATCCTGGGTTTTTTATTATTCCAGATGAATTTGCAAATTGCCCTTTCTAACTCAGTGAAGAATTGAGTTGGCATTTTGATGGGGATTGCATTGAGTCTGTAGATGGCAGCATATCTTTAATGTAGGACTGTACTCAGGAGCTCACTGATCAGCTAATTTGTTAGGACCAAAACAAGCTCTAGGTTCATACAGACACCTTGTCTCAAGAACGTATTGTCCATGTGAACATATATAATGTGAACAGATGAACACAGTAAATGCCCTTGTCCTAACTTTGCCATCGTGTGCCTGTGCATATAGACCAATTATCAAATACACATACACACACACACAGACACACACACACACACACACACACATACACACACAATTAGTGAACTTATTGTCAAGAATAAAGAGTCAATATCTATTTAGATAACCACTGTATGCTTTGCCCATTATTTAGAAGCAGTATACATTATTTTACAAAAAAAAATCCCTTATATTGGAAGTTATTAGAATCAAATTGCAAACACAGACATAAATTCTTATACCTATATATACTTGATTTTTGCTAATAAGCCAGAGACACAAACTGGAAAGAAAACAGCATCTTCAGAAAATTGTGCTGGTCAAACTATATTTCTGTGTATAGACTAATGCAAATACATTTATGTTTATCACTCTGCACAAAAAAATTCAATTTGAATTGTGTAGATAATATCTTATGTTTGTATGAATATGGTAACTATCAATAATAATTCTGATGGCCTATGGCTTAGGCAGGAACTGGGAGATAAGACATCTGATAGGTAGAAAGATTTCTAAGGTAGAGTCAAGCACAGGAGATTCACTTGGGGAAGATGTGATGAGATGAACACATGATACCTAAACATAGGTAACCAGCCATGTGACAGAATGTAGGTTAAAGTAAATGGGTTATCTTAAGTTATAATCTAGTCAGAGAAGATCCTAGCTATATGGCCAAAGTACTGTAAATATATTTTGAATCTGAGTCTTATTTCTGAGCTCACTGGACTGGAAGAAAGAACCAGGACTAACCTTCTACAAAATGGCACCCCATATGGGCACCATATGTAAAATATTATCTTTATTACAAATGTAAAGCAGAAATTAACCCGGTAACTATTTACCTTATGCTAAACTCCAATAGACACATATAAAAAACAAGATTTATTTAAAACTGCACCTCAATATCTGAACAATTAAATGATCTACCTTAACCTCCAATGCTAATCTGGCTACCTCCCAGCCCCACCCGATGATACTTGCATATTATTATTGATGTGGTTCTTTGGGCTTCAGGTATGTTTTCAGGATCTCTGTTTAAACCACTTTCTTGTTTTTCCAATTCCTCCATCATCATAGCTAATTTGAAACTCCCTCCCTCCCTCTGTCCCTCTCCCCAACTATTTTCCCTCTGGTTGGCAGACATCCCACTGTATCTCTATTTTGCCCTCCACTGGGTGATCAACATTTATTGACAAGGCAGAGAATAAATGGTAAGACTTGTTTATACAAACTTGAGATAGGATATTCTTGGTATAAGCATTACAATGCTATATACAGATTGAAACAAGATATGAGGTCAGAGAAATCAGCATTTGTATAACACAAGGATACATTTTTCACAGTGTGCAGAAACATTATGCCTACATAAATGGTTCAAATATTTTAACATAAAAGCAGATACACTGAACCTGACAGAAGAAAAAGTTTGAGTAGCCTTGAACTCATTGGCATAGTAAATGACTTTCAGGTGACTTGGATTGGGTTGTATCTAAAAGAGTTGGACAAATGGGTTCCATGAGAATTCCCAAACAAGCCAAGCTGTTGCCAGGACAATAAGTTGTTCTCTCTGGTACTGTTGCGTACAACATTGTGTAGCTCATTGAACATAAAGAAGTTGGGCTGCTACCTACACAGAGTCTTCAGTCTTAGGTTTTGGAGCTTTGATACTTGAAGGTACTCTGCCTACTACCAAAAAAAGAAAAATAAGCACCAAAGGAGCCACAAACCATTTGATTAACAATAGAGTCCTACCTGGAAAATACACTAGGGCACAATGGTGGTTCAAAGCTTTTGGGAATAACGAACTAGTAAGTGATTTGACTCCATTAGGTGGAACCCATACTCAAAATTGCTTGGGTTACCAAAAACCTTAGACTAAATAGCCCATGGACATAGGGTCAAGTCAAATTATACTAGTCTAAATACATTTTAAAAAGTAGCAATAAAATGACTCACAATGATATTCTACTATATTCATAAGTTAGTGCCTTGCTCAGCCATCACCAGAGACGTTTTCTCCTACAGCATGTGGGAACAAATACAGAGATCTACAAATATAGATATGCAGAGAGAGAGATCTGGGAATACTCATGTCCAAAATTGATGTCTCTCTATCAAATCCCTTCACTCTGAGCTCAGAGAACCCTATGGTGAAAGAGAAGGCAGAAAATATAAAAGCCAGAATGGGAGGATACATCAAGAAAGCAAGATCCTCTAAATGGACATGAACAAAGTTCATAAGAACTCTCCAAGACGGAAGCAGCAGTCACAGGAAGTGCCTCGGTCTGTACCAAGTCCCCTGGCTGAGTATATATTTTAATTTAGTGTTTTTTATGAAACTTCTGAGTCTCTGAATTCGTGGATCTCTGATTCTTTGGCTCTTTTCCTCCCTTTGGTTTGTCATATGAAACTTCAATATGATGGTTTTGTTTTATATTATTATATTACACAATGTTTTTTATAATCTCTTAAAAGACTTTTCTAATGAGAGAAAGAAATGGAGTGGATATGGAGTGGTTGGATCTGGGAAGAGTAGACAGAGGGAAAATTGTAATCAAGACATATTATACTAGTAACAAATATTCATTAGGAGTAAAAACAAGAAAATTATTTTCCAAATAACACTTCCACTATAAATTGACTATTTAGTTTTGTAATATGTGGAGATTAGATCAGCATGGAGATAGAGAGGGTCTGGTAGCAAATGAAGTATGGTCAGAATTAATATGTTTTATGAAAAAATTATGAGTATTTACTTAATTATGTTTGATTTGATTATTTTCTTTTATAATTTCCTACATTTCTACATTTTTACCTATATAATTTTACAAAATCATTTTCAGAAGTTGTTGTCAATAATTAAACCTCATTTTTAGAAAATATTATTGGTTTTTTACAAATTAGCACAGGAAGATGGAATTATAAATCAATGGAAAATTGTGGAATATAACTTCTACAGATCTGATTGATATCTCAAGACTATGTTGTCTGTAATTTCTTGCTTGCAAGTCCATCTTTTGTTTTACATTTATTGATTTGATTTTAAAAATTCTCTATGTATGAATATTTTGACTATATTTGTGTATGTACATCATGTGTGTGCCTGGTATAGGCTGAGATCAAAATACATTGGATTCCCTGAAACTCTAATTGCAGGTGGTTATGAACTACCACATGTGTGTTGAAAATTACATATACCTTCTTCAAAATGCCACAGTGCCCTTAAGTTTTGAGACATTTCTCCAGCCTTCTCTTTTCTTTTTAGTTTTATGTTTTGAACTTAAGAACATATCATTTCTACAATGTGTACAAATGTTACAAATATATGTAGAATAATTTTTATCATCTTCTATGAAGAATTTTTTTCATTTTTATACTCTGCTTTTATTACAAAAATAGAAAGCAAGAAATGTGGGCCCTGGGGAAGGGAATGGGGGTTCAGTATCAGGTTTGGGAAAAGACAAGAGAGATGGATAGATGGATATGAAAATGAATGGAAATTTACAACTAACTGGAGTGAGGAGATCGGAGGCATCTCCAGGACTAGACAGAGATATAGAATGAGGGAATACCCAAGAATCAATGGGGGTGACCTTAGCTATGACTCACAGACACTGGGGATGTGGAACCTGAAAAGGCCATCTCCTGTAACCAGGCAGAAACCCCAGTGGAGTAATAAAGACACCAACCCAGCCACAGAACTTTCAAACCAAAATTTATCCTGGCTATAAAAACACAGGCACTGGAGCAGACTGAGGGAATGGCTTACTTAAGACCCATCTCGTGGGTGAGCACCAGTCCCTTACACTAATAATGATACTCTGTTATGCTTGCAGTCATGAGCATATTGTTTTCTAAGAGGCTCAATCCAGCTTTTGACTTAAACAGATATAGACACCCACAGCCAAACAGTGGATGGAGATTGTAGACTCTTATGGAAGAATAAGAGGAAGAATTGGGAACTCTGAAAGTGTTATGAACTCCACAGGAAGACCAACACAGTCAACTAACCTGGACCTTCGGGGCTCTTAGAGACTGAACCAACAACCAAAGAATATACATGGGTTACACCTAGGCCTCCCTTCACATCTGTAGCAGATGTGGAGCTTGGTCTTCATGAGGGTCCTGACAACTGCAATGGGGGCTATCCCAAAAGTTTACCTGTAGGTGGGATATATTCTATCCAGGCTGTCTTGTTTGGCCTCAGTGGGAGCGGAAGCAGCTAGCCACAAGGAGACTTGAAGTGACTGGGTAGGGGGTTACCCAGGGTGTCTTCACCTGCTCAGAGGAGAGGGAGAGATGGGATGTGAGACAGATTGGGGGAAGGGGTAATCAGGAGGTGGGCAATAAGCATGGTGTAAAGTGAATAAGAAAAATTAAATTAAATTGCATTTTAAAAAAGCTTCAGTCAAAAGAAAAAATAAAGTAGGAAAAAGTTAATAGGATTGTATTAACTCTTTGTTTGTAAGTTGTTAGTATTTCAAATTGAGTAGAATACAGTAGCTGTTAATCTCTGAGTGCTGACCATTACAGATCATATGTCATCACCTACTGTGAGATGTAATTCATGTCAGGTGATTATTCTGTGTTGAGACACAGATATAGCATTTATATTAAAGGAAAATAATCAATTCATACTAAATCATGGATTATCATACTGGTGTTGCTTCTGAGTTCCCTTATTCACAATTTTCTCATAATTTCTACTCTTTAACATTAAGTGTAAATAGAAAAAGGGAAGGAATCAATGCTTAAGGACCTTCCAATTTGGCACACTATTTGGTTTTTCCCATCTCTGAAATTATCTAAAGGACAACCTTCAATTTTTCTCTCAAGCAGCAATGACAAGACTGAATCCCCTATGTTAATGTACCTTTAAATATAATTTTTCACAAAATTTTTTTCTTTGAGAAATATTCTTTGCTATTTTATTTCTCAAAGAATACACATTTCATGTAGGCATTAGTATAAGATTAGTATTTAAGAATCTAGCTAATATGTTTGGTTAGTACCCATGCATTTTGCCTAAATTCAGGAAAGAAATATCGTATTCCATCCGTTTTACAGCACCGTTCTCTTCAAATATGTTGTTCCGTAAAATCATTATTGGATAGGAACCAGATAAGTATGTCAAAAAAGTAGCACCAAGGGGTACATAAAAGTCTTATTTTTTTTAAAATGTTGAGTATGAAAGACAAAAAAAAAAAAAAAAAAAAAAAAAGTAAAAGTTTCTCCAGTGCCAGAATTAAGCTTTTCAGGAAAAAAAGAATAGAACTTCATTTTGTAAGACTTAAAAGGTTTCTAACCACAGCAATAAAACTGCTCTAAACTCTCAAGCAAGGGTAAAATACAAGTGTGTCCTAACAGTGTCATGCAGAAAGAAGTCTTAAAATCCCAGGGGTATAAGGATTGGTCTCCCAGGCTGGTGACATCTCAGGGACACATTTATAAACTCCAGTGACAACAAAGGAAGGAGCGTTGGCTTCTTTCTTCTTGTATCCTGAGACAAAGCTGATGGCTGGACCAGAGAGACAATGCTAACATGCTTTGCATCAATGTCCAGAATTATTGTTCTCTCTCTCAGATGTAGACTGGAGTTGGATACAAAAAGAAGTGTGGCCACCATAAATGGGCTACTCCATAAGAAACAGGAGATGCCTATTTTCAGGTTTTTCACAGAAGCAATTTGTGATGATCTGTTTAAGGTAAATTTCCACATTTTCAGCAATGATTTTGAATTATAACAGAGTAATTTATATGTGGATGATATTTGATAGGTTACTGAGTTTAAAGCCAATATTGAATATCAGTGCATAGCTGTGCACATGGAGTTTCATATACTTGGTGCTCAGACTCCTCAACATTAGTGTGGATATTATGATTATGGGTAATCAGGGCTTAAAATGATGCATTCAGAGCTCAGAGATCTGCACTTGCCAACTAGTAATTTCTCAGTGCCTCACCCCTGTCCCCCGCAAATCAGTTGTTTAGTTGGAACTTTTTCCTTCCTTCCTTTCTTCTTCTTACCTCCTTCCTTCCTCTTGACCATTGACTTCTTTAAGTCTAATAAAACTAAACATATTTTCTATTTGTCATCTTGAAGTTGAAAGCAAATAACAGAGAAATGGTTTATCTGCTAATTTTTTTAGTATCTTTCCACCAGCAGTTTATTTGTTCTTTGTAAAAGTGAGTAACACTAGTGTTCTTACTGTTCTGATATTATGGATTAGAAAGTAGTTTTATTTTGCAGCTATGTAAATAATAACACTGGATATTAGTTGGTTGGTGTGCTGTCTATATTGCATAGCTAATGATAATGAATGTAAAATGTCCTCTTCCCATAACTGGACACTAGTTATGATACAGAGGACATTANATCAGGAAGAGTGATTAAGTCAGAGTGAAGTCTGCTGGTTTAAGTATGTCCACTTAATTTTCTCTATGTGGCAGAGACTCCCTCTGAACTGTTCAGAAAATTAAATTATTTGAACATCTGAACTGCTTCAGAGCTTGTGGTNGTGATTTGATCCTTCTTAAAATTAACACAATCACTCAGACACTAAAAGAGAAATTTCCAAAATCCATTAGAAAAGTAGTGAGGCAGGACAGTAAAACTCATTTCCTACACGGCATTAAGACAAGCAAAGTTGATGCATTTGGGGAAAGAGGCAGTGANAGAAGAGTTACTAATCTGAAGAGAATATGTTCTCCACAGAGTGGCACAAAGAAGCTAAGTTACACAGTAGGGATGCTTTTATTACTAGACAATAATCTTAGGTGAAAAATAANTTCGACTTGTGAAAATTTAACATGAAATAAAATTTATAGTAAGTTTTAAATTTATGATTGTTATTGGTGAGAATAATATTGTTTTTTTTTCATTTGAAATCTATTTAAAAGCAACTTCTTAAAATGTTAACAATTCTACTAATTCCTCTAATAGTTCTGAGTATTTTAATCACTTTGGAGTTAACAAAGACATTCCATTATATTAAACTATATAATTGCAATCAAAATCTCTGTTGCTAAAACAATGGGAAGGAAATGATGGGCAATGTGAATGTCTGGACACAGNGAGGCAAACTATTCAAGCTCACTACTCCATGACATGACTCAGTGACTAAAGTTANACAGTGCAGGGCCCTGAGCAAGACCAGCAATAAAACCTAGATGCTTACAGTGCATGCTTGTTTAAGATAAAACGGAAAAAGAATGTTGGGGGAGAAATATAGAGAAAATGCGCTGATTCCTGTATCAGAATTTTGAACTGAAATCAGTGAGTAAAGGAAAATATAAGAAAGTTGAATTTGTGATAATGACACCTGTGAAAAGATTATAATATTGTAAAAACAAAAGTAATGTACATATAGAGCAGGTTATATTAAGGATTATAATTATATATATACACATATATGCATGTAACAACAATTAATATAAAGAAAGGCCATGAATTTGAAAGAGAACAAGGANGGTTAAATGGGAGAGTACACAGGGAAGAAAGTTGGGAGAGGAAATGATATAGTTATACTATAATCTGAAATTTAATATGAAAATTTTCAAATGGAAAATGATTGCTAGNTNCTGTGTTNTTANCCCATNGTTTTNNTGCTTGCNAATGAAAGCTTAGCTAGCNTCAGAGCCCTTTGTAGAATTTANAGAAAAATAGATTTTGTAACTTTTAANTTTAATGTTTAATTTTAAGTATTTGGTTCATAATAACAAAATCCATGTGATAAATAAAGTATCATTTTCTNTTCNCTTTAATAATATTAAATACATTTAAATATTCAATTGTGGATATTTAATTTTTCTGGTTTTCCACTTAATTTACTCTTACAAAGCTTAAGGTTTTTATAGTATTAATGCTTTATTAAATGCATTGCCTGTATTTAATTGTATAATTTTGTATACTAGACTTACATAGCCACATTGTCTTGACTATTTTAGATATTTTTCTGTCTTTAATATTTTTGAATGTGTCATATTCTAAAGTAAATTTCTTCTTCTCACTTTATTTTAGAATATAACTTATGGCCTGAATTCTTAACACAAAAACATACACAAGTTTGTGCCTCTTAATTTTTTTGCTGATTTATTTCCGTAAATTATTATTTAAGTATATCAATAGTATAAAAATTGTTATTTGAATTTTTATGTTTTTCATTTTTGTTTGTGGGTATGTGTGCGTGTGTGTCTATTTGATATATGCCACTTTTTTTTTCAGGAGTCCATAACAGCTAGAGGAAGACACTGAACTTGTGAATCTGGAGTTACAGAGAGCTGTAAACACTCCACTTGTGTACTGGGAATGAACTTCATGTCTTCTGAAAGAACAAAAAGTTTTCATTGACCCATCTCTCCAGGTTCTAAAATATGATTTTCTAAACTGATATTTGTTTCTTTTACTTGGTTCAATTTTCATGAACAGATGTATACAGACCCTGTTTAAGTATTCAACATTTTATATCAAAATATTTTATGCATTTTCAGAATGTGTTGGCAAAAAAGAAGAGAAAGAAGCATGGATGTGGCTTGGTGTGGTGACACAAACTTGCAACACCAGTATATAGAGACAGGAAAGCAGATCAGAAACTTAAAGTCATCCCAGGCTAAGTGGTGTGTTTGAGTCCTGCCTAGGCTATATCAGACCTTGTCACGCTTCCTCTACTGCCTGCCCACATCACAAAAACAAAGTCTACTGGTTTGTCTTTCCTGGACCCAAAACCTTGAAGTCTGTTAGATCAATAAATAGTGCATGGCTATTTTCAGACAGCCTCCCTTCTGCTTGTTTAATTACAGAAAGTGAGCTGTTTCTCTTTCTACTTAACATTTTATTTCATCTAATTTTAGCCTACCACAGAACAGTATATAAGGTTACAGGATATAACTCAAGCCATTTCACTTAGTTCAACTGCTCTACTTTATCTGAATACCCTTGTCAGGAATATTAAATATACATGGACCCACAAGACTTAATGAAACATTATTTATATTTGGCTTAATTTTCAGCTGTAACCCCTTAATACTGTAGGATTAAACCTATGCTANACCTTGTGTTCAGGTCAACTATATTTTAAATGGTAATTTAAACCTTGTGATCATGAGCCATGATTACATTATACTTATTTTCCCTAGTGGATGTGTTAATATGAGTTTCGGAACTTGTTTCATTGGACAGACAATGGTGTCATTTTGTTTGCAACAAACTAGCATTGAAAATCTTAATTAAAATTAGAATGATAAAACTCATTTCACTTAATGTTAAAATTAATACAGAGCTATATTTTCTTTGGAACTACTCAGTTGTTTTCTTCTTACATGAAGGCTCATGTAGAACTATTTGTCTTGCACCATTAATTTTAAAGAACATAAGAAGGTACTGAACACAGAACA
>NC_034592.1:74261685-74262996 GCF_900095145.1 Mus pahari | reverse complement strand
TCTATCTGCATCATAATCTTCTCTATTTTGCTTGTCTCCTATGGTGTCATCTTGTTTTCTCTGAGAACCCACAGCTCTGAAGGGAGACGCAAAGCTCTCTCTACCTGTGGATCCCACATTACAGTTGTGCTTTTGTTTTTTGTGTCATGTATATTAATATATGCTCGACCTACTGCCTTCTCTTCTGAAAAAAATGCACTTGTATTTGCCACGATCATAACACCACTTCTGAATCCTATGGTATATACTTTCAGGAATAAGGAAATGAAGAATGCTATTAGGAAACTGTGGAAGAGATGGAAAGTGGTTTCTAGTGACTATTAAAATATTACATTTACAATGACTTGGAGACAGACCAGTGGGTAAGAGCATTTTATAGTGCAAACATAAGCTGTATTTCTGATTCACAGCACCCATGGCAGAAGTCAGTCACAGTAGCACAGTTTTAATGGAATATTGATAAAGACAAGTACTATAGAGCCCAAGGGCTCTTACCAAACCCAGTATAGTCAAAGTTCACTGGAGATCTTGTCTTAAGAAAATAAGGCAGCAAGAAATAAATGAACATAGTACCTTTCTTTGTCTTTTCATGCACTATCTACCCTCATTTGTACACACATGTATACACTATTTATATAGGTACACAAACAGCACACACAGACATGCAAACAAAGAATCAATAATTGCATTTCTAAATTAGCTAAAGAACTCAGTAGGGCACTATTTATTAGGACAATTATTTTTTANTTGGACATTACTTTGAAAGAATAGCATCATTTTCTATAGGATGCATTTACATTGGGGGTGTCAAAACTGGTTCTCAGATCACACATTCACTATGAAATGATTAATTAACATTAGCATATGATAATTAAAGCCAGTATAAATTTCTTGTTGCAAAAAATTGAGTGATTTCTAAAAGTATGAATTAGACTAACATTAGCTGGCTAAATAACTTAGTATTTGAAATAAGAAAAACAAAATTGAAAATGTTCAAAGATCATNATACTGTGAGACCACAAAATCTAAAAATGCAGAGAACCATATNTAAAGCCTGAAGTACAAGTGTTTCTGGATCCTGTATCTTATGGTTAATATCCATTCATAAGTGAGTACATACCATGCATGTCCTTTTGGAGCTGGGTTACCTCACTCAGGATGATATTCTCAAGATCCAACCATTTGTCTGCAAAATCCATGATGCATTTGTTTTAAATAACTGAATAGCATTCTATTGTGTAGATGTTATACCTTTTCTTTATCCATTCTTCAGTTGTGAGATATCTATGTTGTTTCCAGTTTCTATTACAA
>NC_034592.1:74256378-74260815 GCF_900095145.1 Mus pahari | reverse complement strand
AAATACAGGAATGGGGAATGGAGCAGAGACTGATGGAATGACCAACCAATAACGGGCCCAACTTGGAACCTATCCCATGGGCAGGCACCAATCCTTGACACTACTAATGATNTTCTTTTATGCTTGCAGACAGGAGTCTAGCATGACTGTTCTATAAGAGCCTCCATCCAGCAGCTGANTCAGACAGATGCAGAGACCCACAGCTAAATAGCACCTGGAGCTTGGGGACTCTTATGGAAGAATAGGAGGAAGNTTTGT
This sequence comes from Mus pahari, assembly GCF_900095145.1. NCBI lineage: Eukaryota > Metazoa > Chordata > Mammalia > Rodentia > Muridae > Mus > Mus pahari. The sequence goes on along the minus strand of NC_034592.1, from coordinate 74,260,557 downwards.
GGACAGAAGGTAATAGGAACTCCATAGGAAAATCAACAGAGTCAACTAACATGAACCCTTGGGGCTCTCAGAGACTGAACCACCAACCAACAAATATGCACAAGCTGGATCTACCCCCCTCACCGCNGCACATTCTTAGCAAATGTAGAGCTTGGTCTTCATGTAGGTTATGAAAAATTGTAAAGGGGTCTATCCCCAAAACTGTTGCCTGTACATGGAGTATGTTGTTCTAGCTGTGCTGCCTGTGTGGTCTCAGTGGAAGAGNATGAGCTCAGCATCACAGAGACTTGATGTGTCAGGATAGTGGGATATNAAAGGGGTCCCTACCCACTTAGAGGTGGAGGGGAGGATGGAGGGATGGATAGTAGGAGGGGTAGGCCAGGAGAGGGCTGTGAGTAGGATATAAAGTGAATAGCTAAAACCAAGAAACAAATAACAAAGACAAATTAACAAAAGAAAAAGTCCAAAACCNAAAACTTTGCTGTATCATTTGAACAAGTTTTACAGATATGTCTATTCATGCATCACAGATAATTTGAGTCAGTTCTTNAATTTCTGAAAGGAATAGACAATCAGAATTCCCATGGTGTGGTGAGACTANCCCATCTAAATGAGCAGTATGACAGATTTCATGTTGAAAACCCATNTGANAGCATAAGTATGAGAAGANTATTNATTATTACCTGAAATGTTCATATAGTATGAAATGTTCAAATAGCATGTCTGCCATTATTTACAGAGAAGAGAATCCAGAGGAAGAGGAAGCACATGTAAATTTCAATTTTAGAACAGTAATATATTTCAACTTAATTTATTAGTTTAGTATTCATTTTCCCCTTATAATCTTTGGGGGCTTGGAGGAGGGTATATTGTATATGAGTNCATATTTGCATCATTTCATTCCTCTCTGCTCCCTTCACTTTCTTCTATGTTTCTCACTCTTTCAGAAATGACTATCCTTTTGTTCTTTAATTATTACTGTTACATACACACACACACACACACACACACACACACACATACACATACAAATACACACATACATTTTGCAATTATACTTATGAATACAAATTGTTGAGTTCATTTAGTGTGTGTGTGTGTGTGTGTGTCTGTCTGTGTGTGTGTGTGTTTGGGGCTGACTTTTTGATTAGGTAATGTATCATAGGTACATTCTTGTAAAAGACTCATTCTATTTTTATATTTTTAAATTTGTGTTCTTGTTTTTTTTTTTATTTTTATATTTTTAAATTTGTGTTCTACAGGAAGATTGCATTCAATAATTATCAACAGATATGAATGATGAAGTAAATGTATATATTTTAGATTACATTATATTTTCTTATTTTATTTTATTATTTTATTATTTGAGACAAGGTCTTTATATAGCCTTAGAAGTCCTAAAACTCATAATATAATCCAGGCTGTCCTTGAACTCACATAGACCTGCTTGCTTCTGCCTCCCAGTACTAAGATTAAAGGAGTGTACAACACCTAGTACTTTATAGTTTCTTATACTAGTATTTTCCTGTAAATATTCACCAAGTTAATTCAGAGTTACATATCTTTCCCTCTTTAACCAAAAGCTCTAAGAATTTTATCACACNTGGAAAACTCCAGCTGGTATACATTGCTTATTTGTCAAGAAATTCANGAAGTAAGTCAAATGTTCTACCATGTCCAAATGAAACCACCTTAAAATGTATTTGGTACTAAATGCAAATACTGTGATGGTTTCTCCTTAATTTATTTTCCAGAGCCAATATATAAAAATGGCTCTGAGATTGTCTTAATTTCCACTGGAAAGTGTATGTACTAAGAATTACAAATTGTTTAGAAAACAGTATATAAACAATGTGTGTGGATCTCATGAAAACAAATTTGTAACAAAACTTTGGATATGCTAGGGTNCTTCCCCACACTCAATTCCTGTGTTTTTCATCTTTCTCACAGCAGGTACATCTTTTTNAATGTCATTCCTTATTCATATGGGTTCTTCTTGGCTAAGTAACTTACCTGTTTCTATGAATTAGCTTAAGAGGTAAAGATCTGATATTAGTGGATTAATTGCTTTTGGAAATTGTGAATCCAGTGGTTAAAATAAAACCATGAATTAAAATACTAAATACATTCACCAAAACAAAAATAAAAATATTTTGTTCCCTTATATATCACAAGCATTATGACTTTATATTATATTGACTCCAGTTGTACAGGTGAGGATTCTAGTAATCTATGCCATGAGAAAAGAAGTTACAGTTTATTTATTTATTTATTTTTAATGGTTGTTGTGGACTGGTTTTTTTTGTTTGTTTGTTTTTATTAGATATTTTCTTCATGTGCATTTCAAATGCTATCCTGAAAATCCCCTATACCGTCCCCCCGTCCTGCTCCCCATATCAACAATAAGAAGTTACAGTTTTTAGCTATGGAATTAAAAACTAGATGTCGTTTAAACATTTTATTCTACTAGTTTAAAAATTAAAACCTGATATGCTTTTTTTTACTGATACACATGTGAACTCACAGATTCTGTGATACACACAGATTAAAAGCAAACCCTGTACTGAAAATAGGAAGTGGATACAGAGTCTTACTCTTAACCAAGGAGCTACTTGGAGTCGGTGCCTTCTGGGGAAAAAGGCAATTCTCTTCAGCGGAACATCGCTGGTTATGTCACCACACCCCAATAGGTACCCATGCCTAAGAGTACTTTGGCAGCACAAATGGAAGCCAATTTAGTACTGAATACAGTGTTTTGGTGGATTTTTGTTTGTTTGTTTTGGTAGTGTTTTACTTTTAATTTTTTCTTTTACTTTTGTTATTATAATTTTAACCTTTATAATTTTAACCTTTCTCCCTCCCCTTATTACATCCAAAACATTCCAATATACTCTTACACACTGCCTTTAAAATTTATGGCTTCTTTCTTCATTTCTTGTTGTTACAGGTATATATGTAAATATTCCTAAATGTAACATTCTCAGTATACATGATGTCATTCTATATATGTTTTCAGAGGTCAGTGGCTCAAATGTGGTCTTCCTGGGGAAGACCATTTCTCCTACTCTCAGTATTTCTTAATCGCTTGGTCCCTTGTGTTGGATTGAGGCCCCATAGTCTTTCCCACATCCACTTTGGCATATCTCTTGTGTCCTTGTTTGGCAGTCATGTTGATGTGATTTTTATGGGTGTATTTTCTGACATTACTAGGACTCAAAGCCTCAGCAAATTCCCTATTCCTTTGGTTCTTACCAATCTGTCCTCTCTTTTACATTGTTCCCTGGATGCTATTTATGGGAAATTGTATTGTAGATGGATCTATTTGGACTGAGCTCCCCAATTGTACATTATGATTGGGTTTGATTGTCTTTAATGATCTTCATATGTTGCAAAATGAAGTTTCTTTCATTAGGAGTAGGGATACTCATATGTGTGAATACAATGACAAATANTTAGAGTGTAGTTAGAGGCTATGCTGCCTTTCATAAAGTGGTGTTGGAGGTTTTCTTCCTAGATAAATAAACTCAGTAGCCACGGGTATTTTGTTAAGTGTCTGGTACCAGGCATGATTTATCTCTTGTTGAACAGGCTTTAAATTCAGTTANAAATGTGTAGGTTACTGCAAAGTTATGTGTACTGCGACTGAACCCTTAGTTTTATGGTGCCATCATGGTCATTACGATCCATAGATTTATATGGGGAGGACAACTGATTGCATCTCCCTTTGTGAAGCTTGCATGTTCCTTCTGGTACCATTAATGTTAGTCCTCAGAGAGAAGACATTTAGATCAGTTGCAGCTTGGGTGCCTCTGAGCCCTATGTCTGAAAGGCATAGTATCTTCAGCAATAATATGTTACCTCCCACCTCTGGGGTCAAACAGGACAACAACAATATACTATATATTTGGCAACATCTTGGTCAATTTTGTCTAACAACTCAAAATTAGGCCCTCATGCCTGCTTTTGGGATTTTTTTTTGTTAGGTGGTATTTGACTCTTAGAGCAGTGTCAGTTCAAGGGAGACATTTTCNTTTAAAGTATATATACAGACTTATGTATATTAGTTTAGATAAATAGTTACTGACATAATCCCTTGTGATTTTTTTCAGCCATANTTATTTTTATTTCACCCTCTCCATCCTTAGTCTGTATTTATTTCCTCTTCCATCCCTAATTTGA
>NC_034592.1:74249933-74253994 GCF_900095145.1 Mus pahari | reverse complement strand
TTGCCACTTCTCTCTCTCTGACTCTTACCCTTTTCTCCCTCTCTCCTCCTTCCACCATCTCTCCCTCCTCATGTTCCTGGCTATCCTCTCCTCTTTTCTTTTTCCCCTCTCTTTCTCTCTTTCTCTCTCTCTCTCTCTCTCTCTCTCTCTCTCTCTCTCTCTCTCTTTCTCTCTCTTCCTCTCTACCTCTCTGTCTTTCTCTCTCTGTGTCTCTCTGTGTCTCTGTCTCTGTCTCTGTCTCTCTCTCTCTGCCTTTTCTGCCTCTACTCCCTTCTCAACTCTCCTTCCTATGACCCTAATTAAACTCTATTCTATGCAATACCTGTCATATGATGGCTGGTACTCAGGGGGAAGGAATGTCTCAGAATGGGCCCAGAGGCACCCCTACCACCTCACCTTACCTGACTCTACAAAGCATATTCCTGGCTCTTTTTAATAAAATACCTGAAAGGTAGAAACCTCAACTGAGAAATTGCTTTGAAAAAAATCTTACATAGAATATTTTTTAAAAATAGTGATTGATATGAGAGGGCCCAGCCCATAATGGGTGGTTCTATCTCTGTGTTGGTGGTCTTAGGTTCTATTACAAAGCAGGTTGAGAAAATCATGGGTAGCAAGCCAGTAAGCTTCACCCCTCCTTTGAATCTGCATCAGCTCCTACCTCTAGATCCCTACCCTATTTCAGTTTCTGTACTGGCTTCCTTCAACAATAGATTATATATAAAGTAGAAGTGCAAGCCAAATAAACCCCTTTTTCTCCAACTTGCTTTTTGGTTATACTGTTTCAACATAACAAATGAAACCTTAACCAACATAGCACTAGAAAAGCTGCCTGGCTATGAACTCAGAAAGGTGTACCTTTATCTGTCTCTTGGGTGTTGAGGTTAAAGCATGTGCCACTACAACCAGACATGTTTATAGTATTCTTGGAAACAAATTGGTAGCCTTATATGGGGCTGTGGGTGTGGGGGAAAGAGGGGAGTGGAAGAGAACCCGCATCCTGCCAGAGTTCCTGTGCTCTGGGCAGGCGGATGCGGGAGGACTGCCCACACTTTCCACAAGGTCCTGGGTGGGCATCTGGCTGTGTTAAGCCACTGACCCCACAGGGCAGTTGGTGAACAAGGGGCAGCCCCAGGTACCAGGTCCTCAGTCTCCAGCATCCCATGCTGGATGCAGTGGGAGGAGCTAAGAACAGAATAGGGGCCCCAGAGCAGCTGTTGGCCCCTTGGCCCCAGGAGGAAGGGAAGAGAGGGCAGGTTGAGAGGGGGTGCTGAATGGTTCCCACACAGGCAATAGTCCTTGGTCAGGTCTGTGGCTGGAGCACAGGATGGCCTTCTGACAGGATATTAGATGCAGCTCATTAGGAGAACTCCTATCCCATCTTCAAGCATGGCAGGCCTTGATGAACAGAGATAGTCTATGGTTTTAGAGCTTTATTGTAGAAAGGCAGGGAGAAAGCAGAGAAAGTAGAAAGAGAGAGGGAGTGGCCGGCCATAGTCACCTGGAGTGAGGGGAAGGGAAGAGAAAAGGAGGGCTAGAGAGTAAGAAAGGTTAAAGCTTAAAGAGAGCAAGGAGGGTCCAAGCAGCTCCTCTTATAGTGGGCTGGGCTATCTTGCTGTTGCCAGGTAATTGTGGGGAGGAGCATACCTGGCTATAGTCAGGTAACTGTGGGGGTGGAGTCTAGCCAGAATGCCAGAAGCTTGGGACATTATCTGTGTGACTGATAGCCACAGACCTCTCCTGTGGGGTTGTGGGGGCAGTAACTTCGACAGGAGCCAGGGGTTCAGGAGACATGATTGAATGTCTTCTGTCCCATGTAGGTGGAAATTACCACCCACCAGGTCAAGACCTAAGCTCAACTGGAGACCAGGCTTTCTGTGCATAGCCCATTGCCCCACAGCCTTAGAAATTAGAATTATAGTCTCTGCTCCCCCCTGTTCCAGAAACAGATGCATCTCATGCAGTACCAGACTCATCCTGTAGTCCCAATGGTGAAGGTCAGTGTGAACTGATTTGGCTGTATTGGGCACCTGGTTACCAGGGCTGTCTTCTGCTCTGCATCTGGCAAAGTAGAGATTGTTGCCATCAATGACCCCTTCCTTGACCTCAACTACATGGTCTACATGTTCCAGTTTGACTCTAACCATGGCACATTTAATGGCACAGTCAAGGCTGAGAATGGGAAGCTTGTCATCAATGGGAAGCCTACCTTCATGTTCCAGGAGCAAGATCCTGCTAAAGTTAAATGGGGTATTGCTGGTGCTGAGTATGTTGTTGAGTCTACTGATACCTTCACCACCATGGAGAAGGCCAGGGCTCACTTGAAGGGTGAGGCCAAAATGGTCATCATCTCTGCCCCTTCTGCTGATACCCCAACATTTGTGATGGATGTGAACCATGAGAAATATGACAACCCATTCAAGATTGTCAGGTATACATCCTGTAACACTAACTGCTTACCCCCCTGTCCTAGGTCATCCATGACAACTTTGGCATTGTAGAAGGATTCATGACTACAGTCCATGCTATCACTGCCACTCCGAAGACTGTGGATGGCTCCTAGGCTGCCACAAGCATCATCCCTGCACCCACTGATGCAGCCAAGGCATTGTGCAAGTTCATCCCAGAGCAGAACAGGAAGCTCACTTTCATGGAATTCCATGTTCCTACACCCAATATATTCATAGTGGATCTGATATGGCATCTGGAGAAACCTGCCAAGCATGATGACATCAAGAAGGTGGTGAAACAGACATCCAAGGGCCCACTAAAGGGCACCCTGGGCTAGACTGAGGACCAGGTTGTCTTCTGTGACTTCAAGGGAAACTCCCACTCATCCACTTTTGATGCTGTGGCTGGCATTGCTCTCCATGACAACTTTGTAAAGTTCATTTCCTGGTATGACAATGAATATGGCTACAGCAGCAGGGTAGTAGACCTCTTAGCCTACATTGCCTCCAAAGAGTAAGAAATCCTGGACCACTCACCTCAGCGAGGACATTGAGAGAAAGAGAGAGGCCCTTGGTTGCTGAGAATTACTTGTCCAAACTCAGCCACCATCACTGAGCTTCTCCTTCATAGTTTCCATCCCAGATTCCCATAATAACAGGAAGGACCTTAGGAGCCCTACTCTCCTGAATAACATCAATGAAGTTTGCTGAACCCCCCAAAATTAGAATTATAGTATTCATTGATATCAAAAGATCTCAGTAGAGAGGTATATCCTAATTAAAAGAATAAAACGGTTCAGAAAAAATTCTTCAAAGTATAAATGAAACAAAAGCAATGTTTTGCTCAAAATCATCTGATGGTTCTTTTTCCTTAAATATTATTGTTTTACCATGCATGGGTCATCCTCACATACTCATAATCTCTCTCATTTCCTAAATATTCTTTCATCTCTGTCTCTTATCTAAATTTCCATGATTTCCTTTTTTCTTCATATTCATACTTCAGGAGATGTAAAAAACCATGGAAAAGATAACACCAAATTTTTTATAAATATATAAAACAAAATAAAATTTGGAACTGGGAGATGACTCAGTATGAGAATCTGAGTTCTGATCCCTAACATTTGTGCAAAAGTCAGGATTTCCTGGCCATGCCGATAACTCTAGTGCTGGAACCTAGAGACATGAAAATTCAAGTTCCATGAGAAGGTATAGGAATTCATCAAGTAAGTCTGCCTGAATTGTTGGGCTTCAGGATTTGGAAAACTAACTCAGAGAATAAGGAGGAAGAATATAGAAAGAAACACACTAATTAATGTTGATCTCTTACTTTTCAGGTCATATACATACACACATACACACAAATAGAGATGTATATCAAATGCGACATAAAATGAATAAATTAATGAATAAATCAAATAAATGTTGGGATCCATGATATAAAGAAAATAGAAACAAATAGACTTTAATAATAAAATGGATTAAAGATGTAAAAATGAGAAGTATTATATTTATGAAGAAAACATTAACTCACTCTTTAATGAAAATTCAAGAATGGTGGTTTTTTTTTTTTTTTTTTTTTTTTTTTTTTTATTTATTTATTATCTGTGT
>NC_034592.1:74245966-74246874 GCF_900095145.1 Mus pahari | reverse complement strand
GTAGTTTTGTAGACTTTAAAACTTGGGGACGTGTTCATGGTATCTAAGAGATGCTAAAGCATGGTGTGAGTAAAAGGATTGAGACTCCTACAAGAAGTGCTTGAGCTTATGAACCCTTGGTGGCAGTGATGACATTAGGCTGCTGAAGATGGCAGGTAGTACAACACAGCAGATGAAGTTTCTATGTAAGGAATGGAGCCAGGTCATGAGAAAGGTTGCTTGTATTATAAAATAGCTGTGCTGGAGTGGTGGGGCTAAGTAACCACTTTAGATCTCAAATATATATTAGAAGTCCAAGAAGTCAGAGTACTTGAAGCTGAACAATGTACAGTCTACTCTTTTGACTTCTGCTATGGCTTTTGAANTATCATTTTTGTTATAAACTAATTATTTCCTTTTATAATGGAACATTTACNTGTGCAAATACATATAAGACATCTGTAACTTGTTTNTAATTTCATTAGCACTTATAGAAAAAATAGTTCAGCAGTTAAGAGCACTAGATGCTCTTCCAGAGGACCCAAGCTCAGTTTCCAGCATCCATATGTCATCTCACAACTGTCTTTACCCCTTTATTCCAGGGGATCTGACACCTTACATTTAAACAAAACACCAATGTACATAAAGTAAAAAGAAAAATAAAGAATAACTTACTATATTTATCTATAATGAATAATGTTCATAGTTCTAGATGGTTCTGTACAGTCAGTTGGTGAAGAAAATTCATTATTATTATTATTATTATTATTTTGTAGCAAGCCAACAGCACAACAGGCTGGAATATTGACCAGTTAGGTAAAACACGTTCACTGGTGCAGAAGGGTTATTATTGTTTTGGGTATAATCATTTCAAACTAAACTTGAAGTATGATCAATAGGAGGGAACACATACCTTGATGGTCAAAAGC
>NC_034592.1:74243662-74245056 GCF_900095145.1 Mus pahari | reverse complement strand
ACATGGAGATACTGCAGTCCATCCATTATATGTGTTTTATTCCTGAGAGTGATACCACATTAAAAACCATCAAATAGAAACATTTCCACCCCAATATTTTAAACTTGACTTTGTATGAGAATGGAAGTGTTACAACACTTAACCAAGTGAAAAAGTACAAGAAATTATGTNGTGGATACTCCTGGGGTTAAAGCCCTCTGGGAGCAAACAATAGGTCNCACAAGTGGGTTACCTCTGGAGAAACCCACATTAAATTGCATTCGCTATTAAAATGGAACTTTTCTGTTTTGCTTTTATGGTTAAGGCATGATGTGATGAAGAAAATTTGAGAGAAGCATTTATGACATTCTCTACTCTGGAAGACCTACTCTTCTCTATTGCAAGTGGAAGGAANCACTGTATACAGTCTTTGTTCACCAGGGAACAGACTGTACACCTCAGAAAACAGAGCATGGCTATATTCAGGTTTTATATACAACCAACTTATGGTTAGATGTATAAGGTACTGATTTAGAGTTATGAAAGCTTGATGTGCTGTTAATCTGTATATAATATAGAAAATGAATGTTAAAATTGTATATGATATATCTACAACTNAACACTAAAATATGGCACAAGGAAGGACATTATGTTCAAAGTCACCTGGGTTACAGAGTAAGAGACTTCGGATTTCTATCTACTTAATTATGTTCTCTAAGTGGTTTTGTGGGGCTTGATCTTGATTTTTAAATTTAAATACNTTGATAATGACAGCTTAGTTATTTCAAATAAAGACTGTAAATCTTATGCTCCTTTCTAGTTTACAGCATATATTTACAGTGTCTATAACTGGATATTTAAAATGCCTATAAATTAATACTTAATTTCTTGTGNTCTTTTGACTTACTAGTTAAAAGCTTCATTCATGACATATATATATTATTAGTGTTGTATTTATAGAATCTTTTGTTAGTAATTCTAAATAGTCTTGCTTATATACCATAAATATTTCCTCTTCTTTCAGTAGTTTGACACTATAATACATCCTATTGTAAANTTTTTTCATCTAATTTTATTTTTGAATAGAATTTGGGAGCTGGAGTGCTATTTCAAAGATATAAACATGTTTACGATTCTGGAATTGGTTTATAATATTTATTTTTTTAAAATTACACGAATGCAACAATAATAATTTTAAAAATGTGACTGTAAAAAGATTCACTGAGCTGATTCTGCTTTCTTTCTCTCTTTCAGATACAGCATTGCTTAAAATNATGTGGATGTCAGTATTCACAAGTTCCTTTTTTGCAGTTTATAGCATGGAATGATAAAATCTATGAAGTGGGTTGGGTGTGGTGGCACACTTTATAATCTGAGTACTTTGGAGGCAAAGACGCAGGGACCAGGAGTTCACA
>NC_034592.1:74239069-74243651 GCF_900095145.1 Mus pahari | reverse complement strand
AAGTGGAAGTGAGTGGGCTGGGGAGCAGGTCTGGGGGCAGGGTATAGGGGAAATTTGGGATAGCATTTGAAATGTAAATGAAGAAAATATCTAAAAAATAATAAGAAAAAACTTGAGAATGCTAAGTTGGTGGTTCTGGGATGAATGGCAGATCAATGAGAATTTAGAGCAGAGATGAGTGAAATCAAAATGTGATGTATGAAATTCAAGGAATTAACAAAGACACATTGGAAAGGTTCGGCTCTCCCTAAGGGACTTATTTCTTACATTATAGCTATAGATCAGCCAACAACAAAAAAATGATAAACTGAGAATAAACAACCATTTTTTCCATGTGTAAAATGAGGCTGCTATTAGAAAAATATACCAAACTTACTTATCCAAAATAAGTTGTGTGGATTTGGGGGAATATAGGCCAATGTGCATCACCACAAATTACTGCTGAGTTGTAGACTTCCAAGAGCCTGCATCACAAAGCTCACCAAGTTATAAAAGCAAACTTTCCTGAACTCCATGCAATTAAACAGTGATAACCTTATTTACCAGATCTTTGTTTATTTTGTTTGATATTGATTAAAGTCGCTTTTGGAGCATAGAGGGCAAAGTCAGTAAATGTGGTAGCTACAAGCAAATGGAATGTTTCTGTGCAGGGAAAGGGTAGGCTCAAGTCCTTCTGTTCCACTTAGTCTCTGCTTTCGTCAAGGTTATGAATCTAAGAAACCCAGTTTCTCATTCTCAAATGAAAATAACCATTCTTAAAAAAGAAAGTTAATCACATATAAAAGAGTAAAAGAATGAAAATAGACAGAACTGCCTCAGGAATATGATGTCAATGTTTCCTAAGGTATCTTCTGCACCAGAGATGCTCTCTTCTATTACTTGTATTCTGTTGGTGATTCTTGCGTCTATGACTACTGATCTCTTTCCTAGGTTTTCTATCACCAGAGTTGTTTCCCTTTGTGATTTCTCTATTGTTTCTATTTCCATTTTTAGATCCTGGAAGGTTTTGTTCAATTTCTTGACCTGTTAGTGTTTTCATGTAATTCCTTAAGGGATTATTGTTTTTTCCTCCTTAAGAGTTCTACATGTTTATCTGTGTTCTCCTGTATTTTTTAAGGGATTTACTTATGTACTTCTTAACGTCCTCTATCATAATGATGAGATGTGTTAAAATCAGAGTCTTTTCTGGTGTGTTGGGGTATCCAGGGCTTATGGTGCTGGGAGAACTGGGTCTGATGATGCCAAGTAGCCTTGGTTTCTGTTGCTTCTGTTCTTGCCTTTGCCTCTTTCCATCTGGTTATCTCTAGTGTTAGCTGGTCTTGTTGTCTCTGACTGTGGCTTTTTACTTCTCTGTAAGCCTCTGTGTCAGTACTCCTGGAGGATCAGTTCTGCCCTGGATGAATTTGGGTATGGAGTGCTGTAGCACAGGGTCAGTTCCAGGGTGCAGACAGAAACCAGAATGATCCTATCCCCAGATGTTCCTTGGTTCCTGTGTCCTGATGGCTCTTGGTGGGTCTTTCTTGGGCCAGTAATTTGAGCAGAAGTGTTGGTCTTACCTGTGCTCTCAGGTGTGTCAGCACTGCTGAAAGACACGCACTCTCCCAGTGGTATTTGTGTATGGAGCATTGTGGCACAGGATCAGCTACCACTGCAGATGGAAACCAGAAAGACACTTGATAACATATTTACAGAGGAGCCTTTGATTGAACAATGTCATTACCACCTAAATAATACATGTCATTCTTATAGTAATGAAGTTCCTTTGGTACCTTTCCCCAGGAATTCAATTCTGCATACCTTGGTATTTTTATAGGAACTGGTTTTGTTCCTTAAACAGAAAAAAAAGCAAAATTGCTGTACATGTTTCAAAGTCTACAAAGCACTCTTCTCCAAATGTGTTTATATATTGTCTTTTGCTCAGACATGGCAATCCAGGCTAACTTCTGAAAAACAGTGATATGGAGAATATTAATAATTTGAGAATCTGTGGTAAATTCAAAGGAAGTACCAGAAGCCATGAGATAATCACATTGAATCCTAAGTCTGTCAAGCTATGACCTCTTAGAAACTGGCAGTTCTTATGTTAAACTGTTACAGTAATTTTAACCTTCCAAAACTTGTTTCCACAATAGTAAAAGCCACACAGAATTCTCTATGTAGCAACACCATTTGTTTTCTTACTTAAAAATTTGTGCCTAATATATGAGAGTTTTTGCTTTACTCATATATCTCCAAGCATAAATTATGGAGTTGTAAGGAATCACTAGGCAGATAGTATGTCTGCTTGTTTTTCTAGAACCACTTTAAATACACAGTTAAACATAGAAATTGTAATGTGTGCATGTATTGCTACTCATGGGAGGAAACAGAATAAGAATATTACATTTCAGACCATCCAGAACTTCATAGAGAGACAAACAAAAAATCAATAAAACATAAATTCCTATGTGAACACAAACCTGAGAATAGAGACTTTTGAAGAGTTTTCATTTATTTAAAATTTAACTAAAGTGAGTGTGCCTGCTAGGAAAGTCAGATGTGACATCCATTGTTTCAATAGAACTACTCTCTAAACTTAATATAGAGGACAATAGCCATAGACACACTTGTGTGGAGACCTCAACCCTACACAAAGCAATACTGAAAACTGAAGAAAGCTGACATCTGCAGAAACAGTTTTATCCAAGATAGAGCAAAATTGGTTATACAGTTTCAAATGATAGGTCCTGAAAACATGCAAACAGTCATCACTGTACAGATTTAGCATGCTACATTTATATTTTTAGAAATATATATGTGCATATAAATATGTGTATAACAACTGTTAAAGAGAAAAGAGGTAATTAATTAGGGAGAAAACAAAGAATTATAAATAGGAGAGTTTGGGGATGAGGAAACAAAAGAAAAAGAGAAAAACAGACACAATGGTACCATGAATCTCATATAATCATTTTTAAAAATTAAAGTATTTTCAAGAAATATTGATATTGTAAATATTTCTTTGATTGTTCATACTTATCAGCAATATTGGTCATACACAAATCAAGAAATTTAGGAAAAAACTCTTATGGGCACCACATAAAGAACAAGGTCAAAAAAGTTCTTATTTGTTCTATTATTGTAGCAAAGTCTAATTGAAAGAGAGATTACACAATGTTTGATTAGTCAAGAATATTCCAAAGTGCATTGGATTGATCTGCAACTGCACTACAAAAATCCTGCCCCCAATCAGAGCTGTGTCAGTAAGAAGAATCTCCATGGATCCAATCCTGGTCCTGGTGCTCACTCTCTCCTGTCTGTTTCTCCTCTCACTCTGGAGACAGAGTTCTAGGAGAGGGAAGCTCCCTCCTGGCCCCACTCCTCTTCCCATTATTGGAAACATCCTTCAGATAGATGTGAAGGACATCAGCCAGTCCTTCACCAAAGTAAGTATGTCTTGTGCTCCTCCAGTATTTTGCACGGGGATATATAAGTCATGATGCATTCAATAAAATTCTATCACTGGAGGAATATTATTTTAAAATGCTCATTAAGTAGGAAACTGTAATATGTCTATTCTTTTGTCACTAGTGCTGGTTGGGAAATTACTAATGAGCAAGTTTTCAGGTTGAAGAACAGTTATGTCATTGCATTTTATAATATAATCACAGAATTTTAAAGTTATGCTTATTCAAATCCTTATTTTCTAAACATTTTGTTATTTTGGCTGAAGGTGGTAACTGTTTAATATTTCATTCAATGAGTCAGAAGTTTAGATACCCATTGTTCCTGGATTATCATGTGGTGCTTAAGTATAAGGACCTAAATGATGCTTGATATGAGGGAAAATCTCTGGACATGGGCTCACACAGGAAAGGAAAGCGACAAACAGTGTGTCATAGTATATAGCATAGCTTGCCAATCTATTTTTATTACTTACAAGACCTGTCCCTTGGGCCCAGAACACTTCCTGGTGATAATATGTTTTCTCCACACATGCTGCATTCTGTTGTGTACTTGCTATGATGCCTGCTTCTGTAGGTTTGTAACAAATAAAGAACTAAATACCTTCATTATTGGTGACTGAAGAATTTAGGTTTCATTGTCACGGGTTCTGCTGTTTCCATAGGAGAAGTTTCACATCTGATCCTGCTGCAGTCATACGACTACTGATGTCTGTTTTTCTGTGAAATGAACATGAGCATGCAATAGAGAATAAGAAGAGTTCTATTCAATTCTTTACTTCATTACAATAGGGACCTAGAAATGAAAGTAGAATTATCTTCATCAGTTTCTTTGTGAAATAAGATGAAGAGAGATGCCTAATATGATCGTGTGATGTTTTACAATCATCACTATGTCAGCTGTCTGTGTGGTTTCTTGTTACACTATATATCATCTACATATTATAAATATTCAAAATTCAAGGTACATACAATTAAAATTGAGGACTTCTAGATAAAAAATATTATAACACAGTACTATTACCAACCTAAAAGTGTTTTAAACCATTGAGAATATACTGCATTTCCTAATCTTGCCATTTTCTTTCTATTTCTAGTTATCAAAAGTTTATGGCCCTGTGTATACTCTATATTTGGGC
>NC_034592.1:74236256-74238349 GCF_900095145.1 Mus pahari | reverse complement strand
GCATACACAATACTGTCTGCGTTTGTAGGCTGATTATGGGATGGACCCCTGGGTGGTACAGTTTCTGGATGTTCCATCCTTTCTTCTCAGCTCCAGACTTTGTCTCTGTTGCCCCTTCCTTGGGAGTTTTGTTCCAAATTCTAAGAAGGGGTGAAGTGTCCACATTTTGGTCTTCGTTCTTCTTGAGTTTCAAGTGTTTTACAAGTTATATCTTGGGTATTCTAATTTTCTGGGATAATATCCACTTATGCATATCATGTCAGTTCTTTTGTAAATGGGATACCTCACTCAGGATGATACTCTCCAGATCCATCCACTGGCCAAGGAATTTCATAAATTCATTGTTTTTAAAGCTCAGTAGTATTCCATTGTGTAAATGTACCACTTTTTCTGTATGCACTCCTCTGTTGAGGGACATCTGGGTCTTTCCAACTTCAAGCTATTATAAATAAGGCTGGTATGAACATAGTAGAGCATGTGTTCTTATTAACAATTGGAACATCTTCTGGATATATGCCCAGGAAAGTTATTGCTTGATCCTCTGGTAGTACTATGTCCAATTTTCTGAAGAAAAGCCAGACTGGTTTCCAGAGTAGTTGTACAAGCTTGCAATCCCACCAACAATGGAGGAGTGTTCCTCATCACAAACCAAATCCAAGAACACTTTAAAACAAACATCCATCATGAGCAAGTAGGCTGCTTTTCAGGGATGCAGGGATGGTTTAATATACAGAAATTCATCAATGTAATCCACTACATAAACAAACTCAAAGGCAAAAACCACATGATCATCTCATTAGATGCTGAGAAAGCATTTGACAAAATCCAAAACCCATTCATGATAAAAGTCTTTGAAAGATCAGGAAATCAAGGCCCAAACATGAACATAATAAATACAATATACAGCAAACCAGTAGCCAACATCAAAGTAAATGAAGAGAAGCTGGAAGCAATCCCTCTTAAATATGGGACTAGACAAGGCTGCATACTTTCTCCCTAACCAATATAGTACTTGAAGTCCTAGTCAGAGCAATTAGATCACCAAATTAGGTCAAGGGGAACCAAATTGGAAAGGAAGAAATCAAATATCATTATTTGCAGATGATATGATAGTATACATACATGACCCTAAAAATTCTACCAGAGAACTAAACCTGATAAACAGCTTCAGTGCAGTATCTGAATATAAAATTAACTCAAACAAATCAATGGCCTTTCACTACACAGAGGATAAACAGGGTGAGAAAAAAAGTAGGGAAACAACACCCTTCACAATAGTCAAAAATAATATAAAATAGCTTGGTGTGAATCTCACTAAGAAGGTGAAAGATCTGTATGATAAGAACTTCAAGTCTCTGAAGAAAGAAATCAAAGAAGATCTCAGAAGATGGAAAGATCTCCCATGCTCATAGATTGGCAGGATCAATATTGTGAAAATGGCTAACTTGCCGAAAGCAATCTACAGATTCAACTTCAAGTCTCTGAAGAAAGAAATCAAAGATCTCAGAAGATGGAAAGATCTCCCATGCTCATGGATTGGCAGGATCAACATTGTGAAAATGGCTAACTTGCCAAAAGCAATCTACAGATTCAATGCAATCCCCATCAAAATTCCAACTCGATTCTTCAAGGAGTTAGAAAGGGCAATTTGCAAATTCATCTGGAATAACAAAAACCTAGGATAGCAAAATTTCTTCTCAATGATAAAAGAATCTCTGGGGGAATCACAATGCCTAACCACAAGCTGTACTACAGAGCAATTGTGATAAAAACTGTATGGTACTGGTATAGCAACAGACTGGTAGACCAATGGAATAGAATTGAAGACCCAGAAATGAACCCACACACCTTATCTTTGACAAGGGAACTAAAGCCATCCAGTGGGAAAAAGACAGCATATTCAACAAATGGTGTTGGCACAACTGGAGGTTATCATGTAGAAGAATGCGAATTGATCCATTCTTATCTCCTTGTACTAAGGTCAAGTCTAAGTGAATCAAGGAGCTCCACATAAAACCAGAGACACTGAAACTTATAGAGGAGTAAGTGGGTAAAAGCCTCGAAGATATGGGCACAGGGGAAAAATTCCTGAA
>NC_034592.1:74229685-74235281 GCF_900095145.1 Mus pahari | reverse complement strand
TATTCACTTCTAGAAAGTAGGCAAGTCACTCTTAGGACATTCTTCTACTATGTAAATTTATTGGCCTCTTTTCATCAATTACACACAGCTTCATCATATTACCAGAAAGGAATATCTTAGTTCTGAAAGACTATTTTCTTAAAGGAGAAAGAATATGTGTGGCCATGAAAGCTGCCAAGAAGAAGTTACTTCAGTGCTTTGGTGCATAAACAAGAACTCTAGTTTATAGGGTAAGAGGAAGAAGTTACAAGGTGCATGATTTCATTCTATGTGGATCATAAGCATCCTCCCAGAATTGTCTTATGCTGAACTACCCTTTCATGCAAACTGCATAAAGAGTGACTACGGAAAACCCCACATGGGTTTTGGTATATAATTTATTTTAAGGCATAAACTCTTTTGTGTAAAAATATGCTTGGTAAGAATAAAATCTTCAGGTATGAAATTTCTTCTGTAAATCAAGTCACTCAAACATCTTAAGTTCTTATGTAGAGTATGAGTGTAAGTCATTTACATATGTGGTATTTCAAACACAAGATTAGAGTTCTTGGAGCTATCAAATAACACACATGAACATATTTTGCACAAAAAAGATATTTGAGTGTGAAATTTTTACTATGACCTTTGGTGATTTGGGCAGTAATTTCTCACTCATATTTCTCTATTAGAATAGAGAATTAGCATGTATGAAAAAAAACTACCTAGTTAAGATGAATTAAAGTACATGTTTTGATCTATCAATGCAAATCAATCATGTGGTATGATATAAATATACTGTAGTTACTTCATTACAATATATTCATTTAGTAAATTCTTAAATTTCCCGATAGGTTTGCAATACATTTCCAGGTCTGATTGATTATTGTCCAGGAAGTCATAACCATTTTTTTGAAAATTATGCTTATATTAAAAATTTCCTTTTGGAGAAAATAAAAGAACATGAAGAATCATTGGATGTTACAATTCCTCGGGACTTTATTGATTATTTCCTAATTAATGGAGGCAAGGTAAAGTGTTTATATACATTTATACAGTTACTAAATTGATCAATTTCTTTACAGTACACTGAATACTCACTAATTTCAAATGATTTCTAAAATCATAATACCATGTGGAAAACAATTTAGTAATTATTATTTTGTTTGAGTATGAATGGAAGAAATAGAATTAATCTGTTAATTGACAGTGGTTTTTAAATTACAAACAAAAGAGAGAATTTAAAATCATCTTCTAAGTAGAAAGGCCACAGAAAAGGCATGAAACAAATTCCAACTTACTCATACATCATGAACTGTCCTATCTTTCCATGAGCACAGATATCATCATACCACAGTGATGGATCACTAACATATCCTACAGGTTAAACTTGATAGTGACTTACTTATACTGATGTACAGGGGATCTTGAAAGGACTGAATGATGTAGGGAGAGGTGTGCCTTGGTAAGAGTGGGTGGATGAAAGAGTAAAGCTTTGAATATAATCCCCAATTAATTTGACTCAGTGGGGATTGAGACGGGAATTATTTGTGCTGTCAGGATTAATTGTTGGTATTGTGTAATTTAGGAAAAACAGTTTCCCTACAGTTTCTGAGGTATTCTCACTGAAAAAAGCAATCAGTGAGAAATATCCATGATTATTGGAGAGAATCATTTCTGCTCCATTTATCTCTCTTTATATCCTTTGCTAGCAGTCCAGTTCACATGCATTCTTTCCTGAAACGTTTTAGCAGTATTTAAAATGTGAGCTCCTCAATGTCAGTACTCATTTTGCCAGACTGCTTGACCATTCTGGATGCTTTAGATTTCCATTTGAATTTTAAGATATTTTAACGCTTTCTACAAAGCAGCCAGTGGTTACTCATACAAAAATTGCACTTAATCTCTCAATCATTTTAAAGAGTTGTTCAACTTTTAAAACAGCGATAAAACTAACATATTGTGCTAATAAGTGTATTTTGAATGCACTGTAGTATTATTTTGTTTTGTTTTGTTTTTTCATTTAAGAACATCTTATTCCAAATAGTGCTGAAATTCTATAAGAAATATAAAGGTATTCAAACAAAAAATATAGCATTACTTTTTCATTACTATTCCTTTTTTTGTAGTACTATTTAATTCATTTAGAAATAGTGCATCTACCAAGTATCTAGTTTCAAGATGCTGTCTCATTCTCCAAAACATAGCACAGTAATTAACAACTACTCCTCAACCTCCACCACATTATTAGTAACTGTTAGCATGATTTCTGTCCTCACAGTTTCCTCTGTCTCTGAGACTGAGTAAACGGACATCTAAACCAGCTCTTCATGTATGAGACTTTATTTTCTGTCTTCTTGCACTTGCATAAAATATTAGATGTTCCTGTAAGTGTACTTTGCTACCATACTTCCTATGTCTGTTACAGCAAATTTCATTTACAGGGTGAAAACCACAATGCAGATATTCATCATTCATGTATATTTGTGTTATTTCTATGTCTAACTTGCTAAGTAATTTATCTGGGAATATCTGTGTGCATGATTTTTGACATCATGTTTTCATTTTCTGTGTGCATATATCCAATAACTGTGGTTTATAATTCAAATGGTAATTTCATATTTATCTTTGTAAAGAACTGCTGTAATTTTCAAAAGACAATATAAAATTTAATAGATAAAAGATCCTTTTTTTTTAAGCTATATTTCTTGTGTGAGGCAGTTTAATCTACACATCAGTCTGTGCATATCTAGAAATCTAAGTGCTTTGCGTCTTTATACTGATCTGTGGGCCAACACTGCAACACTTTCATTTTTGTAGTCTGTCGTAAGTTTCCACATTTGGGGAATATTCTCTACAGTTTCATTTGAATCTGTGGATTATATTTCTGCTTTAACTTTATTTTAGTTGGGAGTAATTATTTAGATTACTTTGAGGAATATTTCCATTACTTGAAAACAAATTCAATTTCAAATTCATGTTCATGAGCAATTTTCCCCCTACTATTACAGTTTTTGTTTCTTAGTATCAGAAGTGGTTTAAAGTGTACATGTTTCATGTCTTTGATTAGGATATCTTATGTCTTTTTTCCACTACTATAAATGTGATTATATCTTCGATTTCATTTTAGTTCACTAATTTCTATTGTAGAGAATCATAACTAAGTTTAATTTTTAACCTTGAAATTATGCTGACACAATTTACTAGTATTAGGGTTTTTTTTTCCTATCATCTGATAGAGGACTAATATCCAATATTAACCCCTATTTTGATTTACATGGGATTTTTTATATATGCTTTGTTTGATATTGATGCACTTAATTTTATTGAGATTAGGTGAAGCTAACAATTCTCTTTACTGAAGAATATTTACACAGGGTGTGGTGGAACAAGCCTTTAATCCCAGCACTCCAGAGGGAGAGGCAGGCAGATTTCTGAGTTCGAGGCCAGCCTGGCCTACAAAGTGAGTTACAGGACAGCCAAGGCTATACAGATAAACCCTGTCTCAAAAACCAACAAAAAAATCTTAAAAAGGAATATTTACTTCTGTGGTCAATGGAATGTTCGAGTATAGGTTTTTAGGTTTAGATAATTTCCATTGTTCTACAAGTCATTTATTTCCAATCAATTCATTCTTTCTAGATGATCTGTATACAATTGAATATTATTTATGATTAATTTCATACTTTTATTGTAAAAGATGTTCATTAATCTTTGGGATATCTGCTTCATGTTTATTAAAGGTCACTGATTTGATGCAGATGCAATTACAATACTATTTTTTTTGTTGTTTTTTTTTTTGGTTGTTGTTTTGTTTTGTTTTGTTTCCATTTTTACTAGGTATTTACTGCATTTACATTTCAAATGCTATCCCCAAGTCCCATATACCCTCCCCCAACTCTGATCCCCTACATACCCACTCCTACTTCTTGTCCCTGGTGTCCCCCTGTACTGGGGCATATGAAGTTTGAAAGATCAAGGGGCCTCTCTTCCCAATGAAGGCTGACTAGGCTATCTTATGCTACATAAACAGCTAGAGACATGAGCTCTGGGGGTACTGGTTAGTTCATATTGTTGCTCCACCTATAGGGTTTCAGACCCCTTCAGCTCCTTGGGTACTTTCTCTAGCTCCTCCATTGGGGGCCCTGTGTTCCATCTGATAGCTGAGTGTGAGCATCCACTTCTGTGTTTGCCAAGCACTGGCATAGCCTCACAAGAGACATCTATTTCAGCATCCTTTCAGCAAAATCTTGCTGGCATGTGCAATACTGTCTGTGTTTGGTGGCTGATTATGGGATAGATGCCTGGGAGGGGCAGTTTCTGGAATGGTCCATCCTTATGTCTCAGCTCCAAATTTTATCTCTGTACCTCCTTCCATGGGTGTTTAGTTCCCACTTCCAAGAAGGAGAGACGTGTCCACATTTTGGTCTTTATTCTTCTTGAGTTTAATGAGTTTTACAAATTGTATATTGAGTATTCTAAGTTTCTAGGCTAATATCCACTTATCAGTGAGAGCATATCATGTGAGTTCTTTTGTGATTGGGTTACCTTACTCAAGATGAGATCCTCTAGAATGATCCATATGCATAAATTCATTGTTTTTAATACCTCAGTAGTACTCCATTGTGTAAATGTACCAAATTTTCTGTATCTATTCCTCTGTTGAGGGACATCTGGGTTCTTTCCAGCTTCTGGCTATTATAAATAAGGCTACTATGAACATAGTGGCACATGTGTTCTTATTACAAGTTGGAACATCTTCTGGATATATGCCTAGGAGAGGTATTGCTGGATCAACCGGTAGTACTATGTCCAATTTTCTGAGGAACCACCACATTGATTTCCGGAGTGGTTGTACAAGCTTGCTATCCCACCAGCAATGGAGGAGTGTTCCTCTTTCTCCACATCCTCGCCAGGATCTGCTGTCACTTGAATTTTTGATCTTATCCATTCTGAGTGGTGTGAAGTGGAATCTCAGGGTTGTTTTGATTTGCATTTCCNTGATGATTAAGGATGTTGAACATTTTTTCAGGTGCTTCTCAGCCATTCGATATTCCCCAGTTGAAAATTCTTTGTTTGGCTCTGTGCCCATTTTTAATGGGGTTATTTGGTTTTGTGGAGTTCGTCTTCTTGAGTTTTTTTATATATATTGGATATTAGTCCCCTATCTGATTTAGGATTGGTGAAGATCCTTTCCCAATCTGTTAGTGGCCTTTTTGTCTTCTTGACAGTGTCTTTTGCCTTACAGAAGATTTGCCATTTTATGAGGTCCCACATGTCAATTCTCGATCTTACCGCACAATCCATTGCTGTGCTTTTCAGGAATTTTTCCCCTGTGCCCATATTGTCGAGGCTTTAACCCCACATTCTCCTTTATAAGTTTCAGTGTTTCTAGTTTTATGTGGAGTTCCTTGATCCACTTAGACTTGACCTTATTAAAAGGAGATAAAAATGGATCAGTTCCCATTCTTCTACCTGATAACTGTCACTTGTGCCAAGACCATTTGTTGAAAATGCTGTCTTTTTTCCACTGGATGATTTTAGCTCCCTTGTCAAAAATCGAGTGACCATAGGTGTGTGGGTTCATTTCTGGGTCTTCAGTTCTATTCCATTGATCTAC
>NC_034592.1:74226882-74228833 GCF_900095145.1 Mus pahari | reverse complement strand
AAATGCTTTCTCAGCATATAACAAGATGATCATGTGGTTTTTGTCTTTGAGTTTGTTTATTACGTTGATGGATTTCCATGTATTAAACCATCCCTGCATCCCTGGAATTAAGCCTACTTGGTCATGATGGATGATTGCTTTGATGTGTTCTTGGATTCGGTTGGCAAGAATTTTATTGAGTATTTTTGCATTGATNTTCATAAGAGAAATTGGTCTGAAGTTCTCTATCTTTGTTGGGTCTTTACGTGGTTTAGGTGTCAGATTAATTGTGGCTTCATAGAATGAATTGGGTAGAATACCTTCTATTTTTGTTTTGTGGACCAGTTTGAGGAGAGTTGGAATTAGGTCTCTTTTGAAGGTCTGATAGAACTCTGCACTAAACCCATCTGGTCCTGGGCTTTTTTTGGTTGAGAGACTATTAATGACTGCTTCTATTTCTTTAGGGGATATAGGAACCATTCACGTTATTAATCTGATCCTAATTTAACTTTGGTATCTGAGATCTGTCTAGAAATTTGTCCATTTCATCCAGGTTTTCCAGTTTTGTTGAGTATAACCTTTTGTGGAAGAATCCGATGGTGTTTTGAATTTCCTCAGGATTTGTTGTTATGTCTCCCTTTTCATTTCTGATTTTGTTAATTAGGATGCTGTCCCTGGGCCCTCTAGTGAGTCTGGCTAAGGGTTTATCTATTTTGTAGATTTTCTCAATGAACCAACTCCTGGTTTGATTAATTCTTTGAATAGTTCTTATTGTTTACACTTGTTTGATTTCACCCCTGAGTTTGATTATTTCATGTTGTCTACTCCTCTTGGGTGAATTTGCTTCCTTTTGTTCTAGAGCTTTAAAGTTTGTGGCCAGGCTGCTAGTGTTTGCTCCCTCTAGTTACTTTTTGGAGGCACTCAAAGCTATGAGTTTTCCTCTCAGGAATGCTTTCATTGTATCCCATAACTTTGGGTATGCAACTACATTAAACTCTAAAAAGTCTTTAATTTCTTTATTTCTTCCTTGACCAAGGTATCATTGAGAAGAGTGTTGTTCAGTTTCCAAGTGAATGTTGGCTTTGTATTATTTATGTTGTTATTGAAGATCAGAACCATGGTGGTCTGATAGGATGCATGCGACAAATTCAATATTTTTGTATCTGTTGAGGCTTTTTTTTTTAACCGATTATATGGTCAATATTGGAGAAGGTGCCATGTGGTGCTGAGAAGAAGGTGTATCTTATATTTTAGGAATAAATGTTCTGTAGATATCTGTTAAATCCATTTGTTTCAAAACTTCTGTTAGTTTTACTGTGTCTCTGTTTAGTTTCTGTTTCCAGGATCTGTCCATTGATGAGAGTGGGGTGCAATTATTATTCCACTATTATTGTGTGAGGTGCAATGTATGCTTTGAGCTTTACTAAAGTTTCTTTAATGAATGTGGTTGCCCTTGCATTTAGAGCATAGATATTCAGAATTTAGAGTTCATCTTGGAAGATTTTGCATTTGATGAGTATGAAGTACATCTCCTTGTCTTTTTTGATAACTGTGAGTTGGAATTTGAGTGTATTCGATATTAGAATGGCTACTCCAGCTTGTTTCTTCAGACCGTTTGCTTGGAAAATTGTTTTCCAGCCTTTCACTCTGAGGTAGTGCCTGTCTTTTTTCCTGAGATCGGTTTCCTGTAAGAAACAAAATGTTGGGTTCTGTTTCTGTAGCCAATCTGTTAGTCTATGTCCTTTTAATGGGGAATTGAGTCCATTGATATTAAGAGATATTAAGGAAAAGTAATTGTTGATTTCTGTTATTTTTGTTATTAAAGTTGGGATTCTGTTCTTGTGGCTGTCTTCTTTTAGGTTTGTTGAAGAATTAATTTCTTGCTTTTTCTAGGGTGTAGTTTCCGTCCTTGTATTGGTGTTTTCCCGTTATTATCCTTTGAAGGGCTGGATTCATTCAAAGATATTGTGTG
>NC_034592.1:74222428-74226497 GCF_900095145.1 Mus pahari | reverse complement strand
CTCTTAGGGTCTGTATAACATTTGTCCAGGATCTTCTGGCTTTCATAGTCTGGTGAGAAGTCTGGAGTAATTCTAATAGGCTTGCCTTTATATGTTACTTGACCTTTGTCCCTTACTGCTTTTAATATTCTGTCTTTATTTAATGCATTTGTTGTTCTGATTATTATGTGTCTGGAGGAATTTCTTTTTTGGTCCAGTCTATTTGGGGTTCTGTAGACTTCTTGAATATTCATGAGTATCTCTATCTTTAGGTATGGGAAGTTTTCTTCTATAATTTTGTTGAAGATATTTGGTGGCCCTTTAAGTTGATAATCTTCATTCTCATCTACTCCTATTATTCGTAGATTTGGTCTCCTCATTGTGTCCT
Organism: Mus pahari; assembly: GCF_900095145.1. Lineage (NCBI taxonomy): Eukaryota > Metazoa > Chordata > Mammalia > Rodentia > Muridae > Mus > Mus pahari. The sequence goes on along the minus strand of NC_034592.1, from coordinate 74,226,130 downwards.
GGTCTATTATTCTTTTAATTTAGCAAAAGGATATCTTTTTTTTCCTTTTTTGATTAGATATTTTCTTTATTTTCATTTCAAATGTTATCCCCTTTCCTGGTTTTCCCTCCAAAAATACTCTATCCCCTTTCTCCTCCCCCTGCACACCAACATTCACACTCACACATCCACACTCTGGTATTACGCTACACAGGGGCATAGAGCCTTCACAGAACCAAAGGGTTCTCTACCCATTGATGACTGACTAGGCCATCCTCTGATATTATCATTGTTCAGATATTTTTCAAGAAAAACATTTTTGTGATGGCCTTAGCTTCCCTCTCATATCTAAAAGAAGCAATCTTGCAGCAGATATCCTATTCCCCTGGCTCTTATAATCTTTCTTTCTCTCCTTCTAAGATATGCCCAAGTTTTAAATATATGAATTATATTGTAAATGTTATAATTTGGGGGAGGGACACCCATAGTCAGTTGTTCTCGACAATTTAATTAGGTGATTCTTTCTTCATTTGCTCCAAAAAGAAGCTTTATTGATGACATGTGAAAGCTCTACTAGTCTATTGGTACTAAGAAAATTATTTATAATACAGGTAGGAATTTTACTAGTTCAAGAATTATTACCTCAATAGAATGAAGGTTAGGTTTCCAGTAACAGCATGACTCCTATATTGTTGAGCAGTCCTTAAATACATGTAGACAGCTGCTTGTTACTCTTAAGATATAACTTCCACAATTGCACCATTTTGTATCCAAATGCATTCCAGCATATGGAAATAAAATAACCATTTCAATGTATGGAAATGAAATTATTAGCTTTTTAGTGTAAACCTTTATAAGTATTTGAGGATAATTTTGATGCAAGCAATGCTATATTTATGGTTAGAAAATGGTTTGGACTCTATATGACCTAGCACAAGGCAAGGCCTGGGCCAAGTAGTGGGAGTGGATGGGTAGGGAAACAGAGGTGGGGGGAGGGGTATGGGAAACTTTCGGGATAGCATTTGAAATGTAAATAAAGAAAATAATAATAAAAAAAAAAAGATAGAGAAAAAAGTGCAAAATTTGTCGCATTTAAACAGAATAATTATGTTTAGATTAATTTTAAACTATTGTTCTTTTTATGTAACAAGATTCAATTCATACTAAAATTTAATTCAATACCTTATGTTTATTATGTCCTACATGCTATAAAATCATAACCATCATGATAGCAATTATGTAAATTCACTGTNGTCTTCATTTTATATGTTTTGTGGAGCTCGTTTTATTAGAAAAATGACANTGNCACTTTGGTTGAAACAAATGTGCACCTTAAGTAGAATGTAAAAGATGATGCTAATAAAATTACTTAAATTTTAAAAAAAAAAAAAAAAAAGAAAATGGTTTGGAGCTGATTTACAGAGATGAGTGGATTTATATGGCAGATATGAGTAGTTAGTGATTTTAATAATGTTGGTTATACAATATTAAATGCATAAGAAGACATTTAGAGATTGTAAAATTATGATCAATTTGCTACTTAAAAATGATAATGATGTTTTATCTATTATCTCCTGTCTGAACATTTAAAACTCTAGCCTTGTTGATAATTCTGTAGCATATCATCTTCTCAAATTCATGAACTGTTTTTCTCCAGTATCTCTGTTATCCCTTGATGGTCATGAATGGTTATCCCTTTTTCTTTGTGACCTATCTCTCCTCAGATCAGGTAGTCCATTCATAGAACATGGTGCTAGTTGAGAACACATGCAATGGACCCTGGTCATCCTCCCTGTGTCAATATAATCTTGCTAGATATGCTTTCTTAACTTTTTTACACTATTTGAACTTTATGGTAAGTCTACAACAATTTGAGTCCATGAATAACTTTTTTTAAAGTTAATAGCAAATTCTTCATAAAATGTTTACCACAGCTCTAATACCAAATCTGTATTTTTCCACTTGCTATTGACTTAAGTTAAATTTCCTCACAAATGAAAAGAAATCTAGTTAGGAGTACTCTGTGAAGAATCTATTGAACTTAGGTCCAAAGAGACGTCTTGTAACTCTGTGTTGAAATAGTATATTAAGCATAAAGCACTAGAGTTAAGTGTCTGCCAATGTTTTAATTATGTTTATCCTATGAACTCTTTAAACAGATTTAAAACCAGATTTTAATAAGAGAAAATAGACATAAATAAATAAAATCATCTTCTTTTTTCCGTATTTCTATAGACATATCAAACATTGTACACATAAACATACACACATGGGCAGATAATTTTTGGAATTCAATTTTAGACAAACAAGAAATATAAACATAAAAATGAAATTTAGGCAATCAATACCACAGTATCTGAAAAGTCATATTAGTTTCCACCACTATTGTATGTACATTTAGAGACAGTGTATTGGACACAAAATGAAGTTGTCCCATATTGTAAATTTGTTGTAGTTTTGTGTTCAGAAAAAAAAATAAATTATTGTATCAAACCATTCTTAGGAAGACGGAAATCAACCATTGAAAAATAGGCTTGAACACCTGGCAATAACAGTGACTGATCTTTTTTCTGCTGGGACAGAGTCACTAAGTACAACACTGAGATATGCTCTCCTACTCCTGTTGAAGTACCCACATGTTACAGGTGAGGATGACACACGTGTTGAACCACTGCACTGTTGTAGAATGCTGATAGGATGCTGGCTAGCCACCTGCATGATGTTATTTAACATCTCAGTATTTCATTTTCTGTTCCACTGACTGTAATGAGGAGGGTGACTAAGAAAAGTAGAGACTATGAGTTCTGGGATCCCAGGCACGTGGTAGGCACCATCTGAATATATTGGACTGTGGTTGCATATTGTTTTATTGCCCTAATTGAGGATTTTGGAAAGTACAAATAGGTTTTACTTGAATCTTGTCACTGTTGCATAATGAGAAAATACTTGGAGAAAATTTGTTTCAAACTAAACATGCACACATAAATTGAAAATAAATATTGAATTTTAACAAATATTGGATTCCAAATGTCTTTCATCAATGACTATCATAACAGATAACTATACTTAAATTTATTGTTTAAAATATTTAATTACTTATATTTTATTATGACTCTAAATAATAAATATATTCTAATGAGTAATAATCCTAATTTTATAGGACAATATCATAAATCTATGTCATAGCAATTCTGTACACCTAATTTTATTCTTGATCATGAAGTACATGTTTATAATTGTGCTGAGAAATAGTCTCCATGCCCTTGGTAACCTTGCATAATTGTAACACACATGCCACATTTCCCAGAGCCCATTTTAAATGTCTTGCATGGTGGCCCATGCTTGTAATCTTAGCACTGGATATATGAAGACAAGAGAACTGAGGTATTCACTGGATAGATATTCTAGCCTAATCAATTCACTGAAGGGTCTTAGAATCTTAGAAGAAACAAGGAAAATGACTCCTGAGGAACATCTAAGAATTTAAGAATGTCATCCTGCCTCCAATGCCTAAGCAAATATGTGCAAATTGACATGTATAAATGTGTATTCATAGACAGAGAGAGAGAGAGAGAGAGAGAGAGAGAGAGAGAAACACTTCACGCACAGGTAGTAACTATTTAGTAAGTGAGTGGTATGGATACAATTGCAGTGTATATGGTGTGTGTAGTGTGATTTGTAAGTGCCTCTGTGTGTATGTGTGTGTGTGTGTGTGTGTGTGTG